>NW_008692171.1:157855-161545 GCF_000695815.1 Acanthisitta chloris
AGAGCAGAGGGGAAGAATCACCTCTTTTGACCTGCTAGCCACACTCCTTTGGATGCAGCCCAGGATTCCATTGGCTTTCTGGGCTGCTAGTGCACACTGCAGCTCATGGTGAGCTTCTCGTGCATATTTAGTGCATAAAGCAAATCACTAGTAAAGCAGTGCTGAATGGGGTAGTCATGAATCTACCTGTTGTCTCCTCTAGAAACCCAGACAAAAGCTTTCAGCTGAGCTCCACAGGCTTCTGGTCATGACATTCTGATACTTGTTCTGAGGTATATTGGTGGCTTGAAAGCAGCGATATTTTTTGAATTGTCTTAGTGAATGAAGAAATCAGAAAGCTCAGAGTTTATAGAACCTTTCAATCCCCAGCATCAGGGCCTGGCCAAGCTTAGCCATGCTCTCTGTAATAGTCAATGCCATATCCCTGCCTCCTATTACATTAAACATTAGTCCTGTTTGGTACAGGAATGGGTATCATTAAGTTTGATTGAAAGTACAGGAGCCTTTGGAAACAGCTGAAAAATGCATTTTAATGATTGACAAATCATGTCCAATGCCAAGTCAAAATGTAGCACTTTCTTCATCTTCTCAGGTTCACACTGTACCAGTTTTTTTTGGATTAGATTATTCCTCCTTTAAGACCCTGTGAATGTATTCAGTAAATGTGGATACCAGTGCAAAGCATACTGATACACCTATGCTTTCTGGCAAACTAAGATGCATTTGAAGTGCAGGTATCATGCACATTGTACAGGTGAGCAGTTTAGAAAGTGCCAGCATATGGTTGCTTTTAGGCTCACCTGGAAATGTTAGGCTGTTTATGTCAAAGGTGGGAAGCTAAAATGAGAATTCTGCTTTTGATGACCACATCCCTATCTTTGTTGGCTATAGTCTGTAGCTGGCACTTAAAAATATAAGCTGTCTTAAAGCTGTCTACCCTGAAAGAATAACTTTGTTTCCAGTCTTTCTCATGCACTTTCTAAAGCATGTGATGCATTGTGAACTTGTTTACAGCATGCTTGACATTTCTGAAATCAGGGTCAATATGTATTTGATTTTGAAAATGGTGTCTCTAGTTAGAGAGGCCTATCCGTGTAGTAATGGCATTGGTGTGGCTGAATTACTCTACCATTCATTGCATTCTCTGGAACACATCCTTTACTCCTTAGTAATTGGATCTATCAGCCCCTGTAATAACTGTCTTTTTTTAAAAAAACACTACCTGACTTTGTTTGAAACACTGAAAACATTCATCTCCTAAGAAACCTGTGATAATAAAACCATGGCATTCAGTCTGCACCAGATTCTAGTTGCCATAGTATTGAAGTAAATAAAATGGATCTCTTTTCAGTTGATCAAATTGTCCTGATTTTGGGCTTTATACCGGTCTGACCTGAGTTCATAATGTAAAGTTCTCCATGTAATGTACATAAATCAGGCATATGGATGTAGCATTCCAATGTAATGATTCAAAAAATCATTCTGAAGTGTTATTTTTAGCTTGGTCAAGACAATTCTTTATGTGAACATACATACTTTGAGCAGTAATTGTGTTGTCCACCACTCTGAAATGCCCTCTCTTTATAGTAGAGGGACAATCATTAGCAGGTTAAATTTACATTAAAGGCTTGCACATAAAAGCATAGTAGAAGCATCCAGGTGCCTAAACTGAGAACAAAAGCTTCTATTATATGACAGGAGAACCCCAGACAGATGCATAGTAATAGTAAAACCAGCATTTTTTCTTCTGAATTACAGGTTCACTTTCCAGTTTCTCATTGTGCTCATAAAAGTGGTTGTGTGAAGACTTCCTTTTTGTAGAGACAGAGGTTTTAACCACAGTCCGAAAGCAAAGAAAGAGGCATCACAGTTAGACTTCATCTTTGGACTCTTTTAATAGGTACAGAAAGTAACAGAGTAACTAAAATGTCTTTCCACACCCTTATGTCAAATCTGTTCCCACTAAGAGGGTGCCAACAAAAACAGTTGAATTTGGTCATAGTCAGATCACTCTCTTAGGTGCTATTTGCTACAGAATTCACTACATTTTAACCATTTTGGTGTTAGGACAAACTATGTTAGGACAAATCTTTCTCCTTTAAAAATATGCCAAGAGACTTTTGAAAGAGAAGAATCTGCAAAATTGAGTGGGCACAAATCTCAGAAGAAACAGCTCAATTCTTTCCTTATCTCATGGTCTTTTATTTCTTTCCTCATTGTCTTTCTTGTCTCTATGTTCAGTTACATCCTGACTCAGCTTGTTCCTGCTGTAGCTCCCCGACCTTTCCTCCTCCACCTGTGTTTGTCAAAGTGTGCTCAGGGGAGAGTAGGAGCACTGCAATACCCTGTACATGCAGGTCATTTCTACACAGCTGTTCTTAAGGCCTTAGCACAAACAGTGAAACAAGAAGTCCCTCTAGAGGACTAGAGAGAACAGTCATAGACTGAGACAGGGGAGATTCAGATTAGATGGCAGGAAATTTTTTTTCCCTGTTAGGGTGTTCAGGCACTGGAATACATTGCCCAGGGAGGTGGTGGAGTCACCATCCCTGGAAGTGTTTAAGTGTCTGGATCTGACGCTGGAGCATATGGTTTAGGGGTTACAGCAGAGTGGCAGGTTAATGGTTAGACTCAATGATCTTAGAGGTATAGAGATTGTATGATTCTATGATAAGCTTTCCCAAATAAAATTATAGAATTATAGGCAATTTAGGTCAGAAGAGTATCTGCAGAGGTCTTTTGGTCCTTTTCCCACTGAAAGTCAGCTCAGGTAGCTCAGGGCCTTTTCCAATTGAGTTTGAAGCATCTTCAAGGATATCTCTCAAGGCAGCCTGTTCCTATGTTCAGCTACTGTCTTGGTGAGACCAGTAAAAATTCATAATATGTAATTAGAATTTCTTTGCTGTGGTTTGTGTCTCTTGCCTCTCATTCTGTCCCTTAGAAGAGTTTGTTAACTAATTGTAGACAGCAGTAGGAAATCACTTAGCCTTCTCTTCTCCAGGCTTAACAAGGCCACTTCTCTCATCTTTGCCTCATGCATGTTCTGCAGGCCTCTGACCATTTCAGTTGCTCCCTACTGGATTTACTCCAGCATGTCAGTGTCCTTATTTGATTGAGGAATCCAAAACAGTACTTCAGATGTGGTCTTAAAAGTGCTGAGTCAAGAGTGGTAATCACTTCCCATGACCCAGGGGGCTAATATAGCCCAGGATGTGGTTGTCTTTCTTTGCTACAAGGCTGCACTGTTGGCTCTTCTTCAGCTTGCTGTCCACCAAGCCCACTAGAACTTCTCCTGAAAACTCCTTTCTATCCACTTGTCCTCCAGTCTGTACTGTCCATTCAGGAAAAGTCCCATTCAGGACCTTTCATAGAACTTTAAGAGCTTTCTCTAATCCCACTTGTACAGCCTGTCAAGGTCGCTCTGCATAGCAGCCCATCCTCAGGGCATTTGGTCACTGCCCCTAGTCTGGTGCCATGTGTGACATTGTTGAGGACACATTCTATTTCATCCCTAGCTCATTAATCAGAATGTTAAACAGTATCAACCTCAGTATCAACTCATGTGAAATACCACTTGTAACTGACCACAGTCTGAATGTTTTATTGCTGAACACAACCCTTTGAGTTTGGCAGTCCAACTTTGCAGACACCTTGTAGTCCACTTATTATAGAATCATAGAATCAACTGGG
>NW_008692171.1:161712-165176 GCF_000695815.1 Acanthisitta chloris
GCATACTAGACCATAGCACTAAGTGCCACATCCAGTCTCATCTTAAAAGCCTCCAGGGATGGTGAATCCACCACCTCCCTGGGCAGCCCATTCCAATGCCTGATTACTCTCGCCGTAAAAAATCTTTTCCTTATATCCAACCTAAACCTCCCCTGGCAGAGCTTGAGTCTGTACCCTCTTGCCCTACTGCTGGTTGCCTGGGAGAAGAGACCGACCCTCTCCTGACTCCAACCTCCTTACAGGGAGTTGTAGAGGGTGATAAGGTCTCCCCTGATCCTCCTCTTCTCCAGGCTAAACAATCCCAACTCCCTCAGCCTTTCTGCTTAACACTTGTGCTTGAGTCCCTTCACCAGCCTAGTTGCTTTTCTCTGGACCTGCTCCAGCACTTCAATATCCCTCCTGAACTGAGGGGCCCAGAACTGAGCATAGTATTCAAGGTGTGGCCCTATTCTTAAGTACTTCTTTTCTGAACCTAATCCCATCTCTCTGTTACTACCAAAGAAGTGATTCCCGAGAAAGCATTGTGTTTCCTGTTCTTCTGAAAATGCTTTAGTCAATTTCCAGGCTTGTTCATTCTCTGCTGCTGCTTTCATTCCCCATATCCATTCCTTAGAATGTTCTATCCCTCCTGAACCTCACCCAGTCAATAAACAGCCCATGAAAGGGCTAGGGAGAGGTGGGGGAGAAGTTTTATGGTTGTTTTTGAATACAAGACTCCAAACCTTTTTGTCATCCAATTAGAAATACCTGAGAGGCTGTTAAGCCCATGAGCCACGTTTCCTCCCTTTTTGCTAGGGCACTGAGTGAACATCAGACCCAGAAAAGCTATGATAGGTTCTTACTTGTTGTGTCCATCCCTACCATTAGCCTTGTGGGCTACTGTTAATATTAGAAGTCAGTCAAAGTAATTAGCGCCTGTGCAGGTTGCATTTTCCCTCATCACATAGTCCAAAGTGGAAATCTTGTAAAAACATTATTTGATTTAAATATGATGTCTTTGAGAGGATCAAACCTCAAAAAAATCCCATGTAATTTGAAACAATGGTCCCTCTTACCTTTCACCTTTTGCTGCTTTCTGAGGAAGAAAAAAACCATCATGGATAAGCTCCAGATCTGATATAAATACTTGACACTTGCATTAAATAGACTTAAACTGATTTACAAGAGTTGAGGATCAAGTAACTGATTTTTTTTCTTCTTTTAAAGGTGGGTGGTTCTTTGGTGGAGAGCCCAAGATAGATTAGTTTTGGAAGACATATTTGCTTTCAACAAGACAAATAGTCTGCAAATTCCATCAAACCTCCTCAGTTTTTATCCATGAAAACAAGCTTTGTGTGATCCCTATTGCCAAACATGCCTGTACACTGAGATTCAATGACTGGACCTCCTGCACAGTAACCTTGTACAGTCTGTATTATCCTGTGATTCTTTTTCAGGACAACTCACCCAAAGTCCAGTTCCTCTGGCTTTATGTAGAATTGTGGCACTCCGTGTTTTGAGGCACTGAAATGTAAAATTGTACACACAGAAAGAATTAAGAGATGCATACAATCAGTCTGGGATGGATAATCAGTCTGAAGTTAGAATATGTTATCTGAGGTCTAAAACGTCTCAGCAAAAACTTTACCAGTCTTTTGAATTTCAAGAGATTTTAATGATGTGCCTCTTGCAAGATTTTTTTCCCTTCTTGCAAACCATCTCCCTTATTTACCAACTGAGAAGTCCCTAAAATGTTTCCTTTTTGCCTCTAAGATGTAATCTCTGTACCCTATCTGCTCACAAGGGTCGTGGAATGCAAAAGCTATAAGAAAACTGAGGATATTTTTAAAACCCATGTAAGGAGCTTCTTCACAGATGGTTTTCATCTCCAACATCTCTTTGCGCAGGGTTCTAGAAATGCAGGGTTTTGGGGAAGGTTACTATCCTTATTGCCCTTCTTGATGCCCAAAGCAAGTACAGCAGCTGGGAAAAACTTCACTTGCTGATTTTTCTAGTATTTGGTTTTGGTCCTCCATGTTGTTTTCTATTATGGGATTTAGGCAAACCTTTGCAGCAATTTGGGCACAAAGGTGTGCAACTTTACACCACTCAGGATCTATGTAAGAGAAGGCAAATTTCTTCAAGTCTAGAGCTGGTTTTCCTTTGCTGACCTCTGAAAGGCCTGTGGAATTGTTATTTCTCATCACAAGACTTTGAAAGATAGGAAGGGAGAGCATTACTTAGCAGAATGGTCTTTAAGTACCAGTGGTTTTCCTCCACAGACTCGCTAAAAGATTTATGGCTCATAATTCCTGTCCTGTAGACCTTATAGACTCTTGAATCAAGGAAATTTTTCTGCAGAAGCCTTTGGGGCTTTAAGAAAGTTGGAGAAATCCCCACAGAAATGTGACTAAAGAGAAGATAGAAAACTGTGTATCTTTTTCCAAATAGCTCTGGAAGAATAGCATCTAAACAGTAAAGAAACAGAAACTAAGAAATTCTGAGCCAAAATCAGTAGCTCTATAATAAGAAGTTAGAATTGTGCTGGAGTATAACATCTGTCTTAATTCTGCCTGAGGAGAAACAGCAAATTTCAGAAGAGGAGAAGAAAGAAAATAAAAATGTTCCATTTCATTAAATGGTCATCAGGAAGTGTAATCAAAATGTTTACAATGCTTCAGGAGGAACCAGCCTCCCAACAGGGTGAATGCACTGCATTTCAAAATGCACTCTGTCACAGCTTCACTTTTAATACAAGTAAGGAGAAAATGAGAACTGTTGCATCCTGTCACCATGCCCAGAGGGACACACAGTTTCTGTTTCAAAACAGCTTCTCAGCCCAGTTTGGTTTTCTTAGAGAAAAGTTCAAATGTGCAATCATCATTTATTTTCGATTAACACATTGTGCATTCAAAAGTGTTTATGGGGATTTTTTACATTGTGAGAAGCTTTTTTCAAGGAAAAAGCTGGGGCATGCAAGTTCATAGTTAAATAATGTATCAGGATACTCCAAAAAAATGTGCTGGAATGACAGTCCTTCTGTAGCACCATGTAAGAAGCTGTAGACATAAGTTATGGTTTTATTACACTAGTGATATGGCTAGTCAAATAATGAGCAACAGTTGGAGATTTTTTACATTGTGAGAAGCTTTTTTCAAGGAAAAAGCTGGGGCATGCAAGTTCATAGTTAAATAATGTATCAGGATACTCCAAAAAAATGTGCTGGAATGACAGTCCTTCTGTAGCACCATGTAAGAAGCTGTAGACATAAGTTATGGTTTTATTACACTAGTGATATGGCTAGTCAAATAATGAGCAACAGTTGGAGAGACGGTCGATAAATCGAGTGAAATAAATGCAGTGAATTTCATCCACAGAAAGGCTTCAAATGAAGATTTTAAAATGCCTGCAGTGGCTTGTTGTGGAATTATAGCTTTAATTTAATTTTTTAATCCCTAACAGCCAGAGGGACCTTGACAGGCTTG
>NW_008692172.1:0-1519 GCF_000695815.1 Acanthisitta chloris
CCCCAAAGCCGGCCCGGCCCCCGGAGCCGCCGCGCGCTGCATCCCGCCGCGCTGCGCGGAGGATGCTGCTGTTTGCTTTGGTACCCCCGGGGCGGGGGCGGCATCGCCTCTGGGTCCCTGGGGCGCATAGACCCTCGGGATCAGGATCAGGGAAGGGGCCAGGAAAAATCTGGTTTCACGTGCAGCTTGTGCAAAAATAAAGTCGTGTTTGTGCGTATTTCCCCCCCTTCATGTTTATGTGTGTGATTTTCCCCGCTCCATATCCCACAGGAAAAGCTGTGCCCCGGATCTTGCGTGGGTTATTAAAGGTCTGTGACCCCCATGCTCACATGAGGCTGCTTTAAATCGACGAGGCCCACAGCACATCCATCTTCCTAGCCCTGGAAACCTGCCCTCTCATCCTGCAGCACACAGACTGCTGCAAGGAATGGGAATCACCACCACCATAGAGCCTGGCATCTTCCCAGTGACCCCGATAAAAATAAGGGGAAGGCACATAGCCCTTCTGCATGTCCCATGGCAGGTTGTGAATATCCCAAGAGTTTTTCCATAGTGGTGTTTGCTCTGGGTGAGGGATGTCCGAGCAGCTCCTGGTGCCCTGCGTGCGAGTGACGCTGCCCCAGCTGTTGGCACAGAGCTGAGCCAGGACTCTCTGGGCTCGTCCCCAGCTCGGGCACAGGTCAATGTCCCCAGCCTGAGGAAATGGAGTGAGGGTGCAGAGGGGCTCAGCAGGACTGTGCACCCCCAACATGTGAACACATGGTATGCTCTGTGCGGTCCCCAGGGAGCCCCATGTTGCATTCAGGGGATTCCCTACTGCAGAGGGGTGCCCAACGTGCTGCCATGTGGGAGCAATGAGGCTGAGGAGAGTTTGTAGCCAGGTTTAAAGGACTCCCAGGTAGCCTTATATGATACTTGGCGGCAGAGAAGAGGAGAGGTCAAACTTTCATGGAGACAATGTTGCAGTGCATTTTCTTTTCCTAAACAAATCATGGCAGCAGGATAATCCATGGAATGCTGCAGAGCACAGGGCACAGCATTGTGCCGGTGTGAGACCCCTATACTGAGACCCCCCTGCGAGCAGCCATGGGGCTGATGCCAATGGCACAAGCATTTTTCCTGGATCCTACAGCTGATGGCAGCTGGGAGGGTGTGTGGGCTCAGCTGGAGCTCACAAGGCAACATCAGTCTGCCCCTAGCTGGGGGCACGGGAGCTTCTCCCACCCTTGGCCGTGCTATGGTCAGATAGTGGGGCTGGGACGTGCTCTGAACCCTGGAGCTGGGATGGGGAAGGCAGATGCCCTCAGCCTGGGAACCAAAGGACCCTTAAGAGGTGACACAGTGGGCCAAGCTCACCCTGGCACGTGGCCTCCACGAGGTGCTGATAGGCACCACCTCCTGCCCACACTGTTCCTCCCACCTGCTCCCTGTGTTTACAGCTCAGCCCAGGGATCTGATGCCTGTCCCCAGGGATCTGATGCCTGTCCCCAGGGGTGGATGATGTCCCCAGGGCTTGGTG
>NW_008692173.1:0-21474 GCF_000695815.1 Acanthisitta chloris
CGGCTAACGGCGCGAAGTTTGAGCAGGCACCGATCTCTTGCCTAGAGCTGCAGGCGTATGACACGGCCTGGTCTCTCCTGGCAGGCACCGCCGGCAGGAGAAGTCATAAAGCCTTAAAAGAAAGGAGATTCACAACCTGGGGGGGTAGGGCGGACCGGACGATGGACGGACGGACGGACAAGGGAATTCGCCTTCCTGACGAGACCAAGAGTTTTTCTTGGAGTTTTAGCTTAATACAGAATTTCATATAATCCTAGGAGTTGCAATGGACCTTAGAAATCATCTAGTCCCAGCCCCTTGCCATGGGCAGGGACACCTCCTTACTAGATAAGGTTGTTCCAGGCCTCATCCAGCCTGGCCTTGAACACTGCCAGGATCGGGGCATCCACTACCTCCCTGGGCAACCTGTTCCAGTGTCTCACCACCCTCGCAGTAAAAACTTTTTCCTAATATCTAACCTAAATTTTCTCTCTTTCAATTTGTACCCGTTCCCCCTTGGCTTGTCACTGCAGATCCTAACACACTGTCCCTCTCTGCCTTCCCTGTAGCCCCTTCAGATACTAGAAGGCTTCTAGGAGGTCTCTACGCAACCTTCTCTTCTCCAGGCTAAACTGTTCCAACGTCCTCAGCCTGTCCTCATAGGGGCGGTGCTCCAGTCCTCTTAACAACTTACCCACTTTGTTTCTCTGAACTTGCTCCAACAGTTCCCTATCTGGGGATGTTTTGTTCTTAAATTTCTAATTTGGGTTTGATTTTATGCTGACCTTTCCAGTTAGGTGTTTAAGAGTCTTAATAGACTGAATTATCAATGACATGTTTTTGTTATTTTATTGCTATTATTGTTAAATGTATGTAAGAGATGAAAAGAATGTTTTGCATGTAACATGGGCAAGGCAAATTGCAGAAATCTGATATGATTTTATCTCATGTTCAGCTGTGCAGTATTGCTTGAAACAGTCTTTCCTGCATCCTTGAACAACCTGTCCGGAAAACAGATGGACCAGAAGAAACTTAATCAGAGAAATTTGTCTTTGAGTGTCTGTGGAGAATATGCTGCAGATTTATATGTGGCATTAAGCACTTTCTCTAATTTGATTGACTTGAGTGAAGACCTAGGCATGTCTTATTCCCTTGGACTCAGGAAATGTTCTTCTTATTTGTTGGCCACTAGTTGGGTGTATGCAGATTTTTTTGTTTGCTGGCTTAATGGACTATTTGGTTAATATGTTGTTTTGCTTTCTCTTCAGGCAGACAAATTGTTGAAGTCATTGAAGCAACACTTTGAAAGGACAAAACAAGAGGATGAAAATGTGGTAATAGATGATAAATCACCGTTGTTTTTAAGAGATATGAAACTAAATTTGTAACCAGTAAAGCAGGGCATGGGCTGAAGGGTGGGTTTGACAATGAGGTGAGCTGTAATAAAATACCTTTTTCTTCATAGATCCCATAGTTTAATGTACTCATGTACTGATAGAAAAGATGGGCTGATGTTGATTTTGAATTGGCCTCTTAATATGACCCAAAGCTGATTTCCTTTCAGCTGCCAGAATTAACAATTTATTTTTCAGCATCAGTGTAAAATTATTCTCTGTGAATACTAAATTTAATTTCTGTGGGAGAATTTCTTATTGCTAACGGACGTGTGAGCAGTCCAGCCTTGCTAGCAGGGCCTGAGCAAGGTGCAAGCTAAGCTGTTCAAGGACACTGCTCTGGCTGGAATGCAAGGAAGAAGGTAGCAAGATAAGCAGCTCCTGGCTGTGGAATGCAGGAGCTGAAGATGGTTAGAGGTGGAGAACAATGATTGGGGCATTTTATGATTGATATGTTAATAACCAATTATGTTGTGTGTAAGGTGGGCTAGTAATAGTAGTTAACCAATGATAAGTGGATGCTTATAATAGGTGTGTATAAAAGAATCACTTTTGTAAACAATAAACGAGAATGACCATACTCATATTGAGACTCATCATTACTCCGGGTCTGTCTCCCACTCTGACAAATTTCCATTGATTAATTCCTAATTCTTGCCTGTTTATCTCCAGACAGTAGTCTGTGCCAAATATTTGATTCATTTTTGTATGCCTGGATGAAGGGGACTAGATACTAGTTGGAAAGCATTTTGCATCTACTACAATTTACCTATGCTAACACTATAATGAAAGCAATACAGTTGTGACATTTCCTTTATTCATCTTTTAATGTATTGTTTTCTTAAGTTTTTTCTTTGCATTTTCTCTTCTGTAAGCTGAATTATTTTGTGGGGTGTGGTAATGTCTTCTGCTTTTGATAAAAAGTATTTTGGTATTGGCTTTTTTCAAAAATATATCTCAATCTAAGCATTTCCTTTAAAATCTTTAAATCTTTAATCTTGTTGGCTTGAAAGAGGCCCTGGGTTTTTGGTCAAGAGTATTCCACAGAAACATACAAAGCTGGGAGGGTTATGGCATCATGCAAGTTAGATTTCAAATATGAAATGTTAGGTTTTGATAATCTTATTGAAATACAGTATAATAAAACAATAATAGGAATTATTTTTAAAGTCTTCAAACAATGAGCTTTGATGTTTAGGGAAGTCCAGCTCCTTGACTACTATGTTGATAAATGGCAGGGTACTGTTTTCTTCTCTGAAATGCTTTTTGCAATAATAAATTTGAAACTGTTCCTGGAGTATCTAATTTATGTCTGCATCTGGTATCTTCAACATTGTAATGTTTTTCTGCTACAGGATGCTGGAAAAAGTGCATCTGCTTCCATCCAATCAGATGAACTGAGCAACCAGAAGGCGACGATGGCTGATTCAATGTCTTTTATTACAAAAAGACGTGATAAAGAAAAGAAAATAACTAGGAAAAAGAGGAACCCTCATGAAGAAACTAATATCAGTGAAGAAATCCCGGGACTTTCTGATGAGAAAGAGGTAATTTGCATTGCTTGGTTTTGTGTGCTGACTGTCCCCCCTTCTCTCAGCATAATTTAAATATATACTTGATTTATTTTCTACCATCATTTATAGATGGTATACATTTATATATATGTATACATATGAGAATTTCATACGCAAGCGTTCTGGTAGTGCTGTTCTGTACTTTGTAGCACTGACTTTTGTCTACCTGAACTATGTGCTCTTCCATAATAAACAAATTACTTGCTAGTCACTGTTTCAAGGAAATAAATTCCTCTAAGAAATATTCAATTCCAAACACTATCTGAGTGCAAGACTGCTTTCACTAGTTCATAGTATTCTGAATATTAGGTTAGTTTCAGAATTAGTCTAAAATAAGGCTGTTCTCACTTTTTTTGGTACAGAAAACATTATCAGAAGTTGGATGATTGCTTAAACCTCACTTCACTTTTTTTATTGCGAAGGCTATATATTCATACAACTCATGAGTAAACCTTTAGTGGGTTTATTCATGTGTTGTGTGACTGAGGGAGGGGAAGTTTCAGGGTGAGATGGTAGTAAAATTTTTGTTCTCTAGAGTTACCTGCAAGAAGTGAGTAAACAAAGAACTGTCTGAATAGCTTCTACTGAGTTAGAGAAAGGAAATGAGGAGTGTTAGTCTGTCAGTGCTAGAGAATTATACAGTAACCAAAACAGCAATAGTAAAAAGTAACATGCCCAGTAAATTTATTTTTACTTGCAAATCATTAACTTTTGTCAATAAAGGCGATTTCATACTGAAATGCTAGAGCTGTGCAGGTAAAAGCTTTCTAAAATATCTGTTTAAGTAACATAGTAAGTATTTCACAGGTTAATTCAGGTTGGACTTCAGAAAATATTTTGCCCTATCTCCCAATCAAAGCAGGCTCAACCATGAGGTTAGACCACAGGGCTTATGACTTTGTCTAATCTGATATTGGAAACCTCTGAAGATGAAATCTATGAAACTCTGAGCAACCTGTTCCACTGACTGTCCGCAGAACAACAGCCTTTCTTTATATCCAGTTGGAACAAACTGTTTAAATGAAGTATGTTTTAAATTGCAGGTGCATTCTGAAATGAAAGAAAATGAAGTGCCTCAGGGAGAGCAGGAGAGAGGACAGAAAGTACTCCAAAGCAAGCAACAAGTAACTGAAAAGATAGCTATTGAGAATCCAGGGACTCCTGGTCACAAGAAACAAGCAGAGAAGACTTCTGCTAAAAGCAGGAGAGATGAACGTAAGTAGAAAAATCAAAGTAAATTTAGTAATTAGTACTACTTAAAATAACCATAAGGTACATTTTATTGTGTCTGCAAAGATTTTTGTAGCATGTCTGGTGACATTTGGAGACACCAGAAAAAAATCTGTCTGGTTTGTATACTTGTTTAAGCTACTGTAATACAAATCCACAAATTCTGCAGTGTAGGAATTCTGCTGGCTTTGACTTCAGAACTCTGGAGTTGATGTTTTAGTGAGAGTTTATCTGCATCTTGCACTTCAAAAAGGATCAGTGTCATTTGGGATACACCTGAGGTGTTAATTGGCTTCTTTAAAAGGTGGTAAGAAAGGGAGAACTTGCTTCCTCATACTTCATTTGTCTTTTCCTACGGATAGACAGGTTTATCTTGTTCTTCCCAGGAATAAAATTATTAGAAAAGGAGATACAGACAGAATACTTTATAATTTGTTTGAACTACCTCACAGTATCTGAACATATTCCAGTGGATCATTTTTCCATCTGGTGACTTTTTTTTAGTCTTTCAAACATGATGCTGCTGAAAATAGTTCACTTATCCCTCACTCCTTTGTGTATGCAGCTGACATGAAGAAATGAGTTTGTCTACCCAATTTGATAATTTGTTGGTATTATGAGTCTGTCAAGTAAGATAGATAAATATGTATATATACACAGACACATTTTTATTTGCTCTGGTTAGGCTAGGTGTATGTAGTCTGTATTATGCTGTGTAATGGATATTCTTGATGTTCAGTAGAATTTACAAGGACAATCTTATTGGAAATTTTGAAATTCGCTTAGAAATCTAGGATTTAATGATGAGAAGTTTTTTTTTTTTTTCAACAATTACTTTCGGCAACCCCATTATTTGCTTCAAATAAATCTTCATTTCAACATATTGAGGTCATGTAAGTTTGCTTATAAGGGGATGTGAATGAACAGAAAAGCAAACATTAGCTTTTGATATGCAAATGCTGAACTTGATGTGAAGTCTTTACCTGATTTTTTTTTTCCCTTTAAGAATATTAATCATGAAAATGTGAACATGAGCTTAATACTATACCTGAGAGCAGAAATGACAAAAAGAACTTAGACTCTCTGTACGTATATAAGGCAGTGGCAGAAAAGCTGGTCAAAAGCTATTTCTTTGTTATCAAGTTATCTTTTTAACTTCCCATGTAAAATACTATCATGAGATATTAACCTAATATAACTGTCAGGTTCATGCTGGGCTTGTTGTTTGTCAAGACATGCTATTAATGGCAAACCAATTAAAACACTCTTGAGAGACTTAGGATGTTACCTATTCCAGCTGTTGGTTTTATTTCTCAAAACCTAAACCCACTTTGAGGAGATAAGGTGTGTTTTGGAACAAATACTTTTAAAGCCATGTAACAACTTTAAAATGTTTTCCAGGAGTTCTAATGATTTTGTCTAATTTTACTGTACCAGGTGCTGCTCATCATGCAGGACGGAAGATCCCTTTACATGTCAGCCGTGCATCTAGGTCTGTGAAAACAGGAATGAAAGCTACTACACCAAGTAAGATAACAGACCATCTCACAAACAGATGTGTTTTCTGTGTGTAAAGGGAGACTTAGTTTGCTGCTTTTTCTTTTCTTGCAACTCAAGTTTTTATCTGTGCTCCAAGAAGAGACTATCCTCTCTTTAAAAAGCAAGCAAACAAAAAAATTTCCCATGTTGAGGTCCATCTTCCAACTTGTAGCTGCTGAAGTAGTTTCTTTTTCTTACTGTTTGGTGACTCAGTCTTTAACTAGAGGGACACATTATGTTTTCTTTGAGGCCATAACAACAGGTGTTGCAGTACTGTCCTACTAAGTACTAAACTTCTGTAGGAGCATATCATATCTATGAATCTTTTTTTGTTTGTTTGTTTGGAACATCTTAGACTTTAAAAAGCTGCATGAGGCTCAGTTCAAGAAAATGGAATCTATTGCTGACTACATGGAGAGGAAACAAAAATTGAATGAAAACTGCAGCAGTTCTCTTAGTGCAGTCAAGGTAAGTGATAACAGAGGAAGATATCTTCTCCTCCCTTATGCCTTTATTTTCAGAGACTCTCTAAGTCCTGTAGAGTCTCTTTAGAGGAGTAAGTAGCTTCAGAGAGCAGGAATTAAATATTAAGTTTCTCTTTTGTGCCTTAAAGAACTGTCCAATGGCTGCATGTGACTGTCCTTTAAAACATCAGCAATCTAGGTTATTCTCAGTGGCCCTAACTCTCATTTCTTATATTTAACCCTCACATGGATGAAAGCTGCTAACAGGGCCTCTTTCAAAGTGTGGCAGAGCCTGGAAAAGTGACAGTAATGTATCAGTGAATATGTCAATGGACATAGAATCTTAGAATCCTTCAGTTTGGAAAAGACCTTTAAGATTGTCAAGTCCAATCATTATCCTAGTACTGCCATGTCTGTTATCAGAGCAGTAACATTGAAACAGTCAGACAAGACTTTTTTTTTCATGGTATATATTGTATCAATGTATACTTAAGACAAATTACTGTTTGCAGGCATTGACCAAAAAATCAAACCCCTTACGAATATCAGCAACAGGCACTCCATGTAACAGTTCTAACAGTGCTTTCAGATCAGTTTAATAATAATAAAACTACTTAGGTTCACAATATGCTTTTAAGGAAAAAAAAAAAAAGAACTGAAGAGACTGTTTTCCCTTCCTCTTGGCTGCTTTTCAGATAAATTTTTATCAGTCTGGTAACTCATGATTTGCTTTTCCTTAGAAACGAACCAGCAGCAAAACGCGTTTATTCAGCCCAAACCCAGAAAGAATCAGGTACTCTATCACCTGCACTCCTAGCAACCTCCGGCGCTCACCACGGACTTCTCTGACTGCTGCTAATCGGAGTATTTTATCCAGGAAATCTTCATTTAATCCTTCTGTCCTTTCAACATCCAAAATGAATGTCAGGTAAAAAGAACAAATCAAAACTACCAGCAAGCCATTTGGCATGACACATGTGAAATTATTAACACTGACTGTAATTTTACTACATTATTTCTATTCCAAGCACAAATTATGCAGGACTAATTCTGATTATTAACTTCCAGCCTAGCTTCATGGCTGGTTTGAGCTTTACTATGCTATTGCTATCTTGATTCTTCATTTTTGTGTCTGTTTTAGAGGAATCTTGCATCGTGGCTTTCAATTTCCTAAAGCAACCAAGCAAATTACTTTTCTTCTCTTACTGTTAGATTTTCCATTTTGTCAGGCAACCTAACAGCCTCTGTTATATCAGAATTAATTTCTTAACCAGAACGGTATTCAGTGTTCCACGTGAGTCTTGCAATGGGCTCATCATTTGGGATTTTTAGGTACACTCTATTCCTTTTTCTCCTCTACTTCCATCTCCCACCAGGGTCACATTGACTACTTTAAGCAGATTGTTTCTTGCAGATGGAAACCAAGTTAACACCAGAAAGTCTTGAAAAATTGCTAAATGCATGAACTCATACTCAATGCTATTATATCTCATGTCATTATTCCTTCACAGTAATCTAATTCTCTATTAATGTTGATGTTTCATGGACTTCTGTTATTGGTAAATTTTATTAGCTTATTAATACTTTTTCTAAAGCCTTAAACAATAAGCCTTTTAAAAGAAGGAATCAAAGGGGACAGTCCTTATGGTATTCCATTGATAAATGCCCTTTTGGTTTTCTTCCTAGTGAACATCCTTGTCTGTGCTATTACTTTGTCATTTGTAACTATTGTACTAATTCTGACTCTAATCACTAAACTTTCCACAGTGACTGAAGGTCTGATTAGACATTCTACCCCTGCTAACAATACACACTGCTCAGGGCTTGGTTTTGTTACTTTCCATTTCTCTGGTGACCTTCACTTCTCAATTTTTGCATGCCAAGGTTAGAGCTGCTGGAGCTTTTTGGTCCCTGAATAAAGTGTGTGTGAGATTGCTGTTGTGAAGTCAGTGCAACTTCTAATACTGATATCTGATAATGCATAATCATGTGACTTTGGAATGCAGATCTTTGGCTGTTCAAAGGTCAAAATCAAGTTTATAATCTTACTAGCTGTGTTTCTACTTCAAGTGTCCTCTGTTTAATTTCAATAGATAACAAATGAAGACAATATTAATTCTGCCTCTGGTGTCCTGTTGCATGGTCTTTGCTGTCTTCATTGAAGCCCTAATTGATTCTTAGCAATATGTAAACCAAAACAGCACTTTTAGAATTTGCTTCCATTCTATTGGTCCAAATATTCTCAGAGGTGGCTCTTTCAATGTGTTTGTCATCATAAACTTGCTAGCCCACAAAACACACCTTTCTTCAACATTTTCGCACTCCCTTTCTGAATCTTGCAGGCTTTTAGTTTATTTTGATAAGGGCATTGCTTCATGCAAGATTTTGCATTTTCTTTCATGTGTTTATATATATGTACTCAAACATTTGCATTAAAAATGTGCATATACACATATACATACAGCACATGGATATCCTGGTATGCAGGTAATATGTGTTTTGACTAAAATTTCCAGCTTCTTTCCCTTGTAGATCTTGTGGAGTTCTAGCATTCTGTTAATTTTCTTTCAGTTTTTCTTAATTTGACTTTAACAGTATTGATAGGTTATGCTTTACTACAGAATCCAAATCTCAAGCAATCACACCTGTTGAAGAAATCTACTAACATTTGCATCCAAATATATTTGCTCTCCAAAATAACAGGAAAGTCAGTTCTTTGTAATTCCTAATATTACTTACCGCACTTGATGATGGCTTGTAACTTGAAAACTGTTATATAACCAGCAAGGCATTTTAGTGCAGTTTATGCATGAGCTGTGAATATCTTATATACAGTAAAATTTCCTACCTGTAAGGAAAGTAGAATGCAGGACCTTCTGTATTCTGGCATGTTGCTTAGATTCCTTCTAGGTGACTAAACTTGTCTTCATGTTTCTAATAATTTTCAGGTTTTCAGAAGCCACAAAAGATAATGAACACAAACGTTCTCTTACCAAGACTCCATCTAGAATGTCTCCATACGTGGAAGAGATCTGCACACCTGACACTCAAAAGAGCTGCAAGATAAGTCTGAAAACCAGCAAAGGAAGTGCAAGAAACAGTGATTTGTCTGCATCAAAGGGTAAAGTGGTTGATGAACATTTGGCTCTTTCAGATCAAGACTTACTAAATTATTATATAAATTTTTAATAACCTAATGTCATGTAGACCCAGTTTTTAATTTAATTCTCTAATTTATGACTGATTCTTTAGAAACTGCAGTAGTTTTTGTTTCTTTTGGTTTCCAGTGGTTTGACTAAAATGGTTAGGTGCCAAGACTTAAATATATGGGACCTAGCTAACTACAGAAAAGAGGACAGAAAATCATTTAGACCTTTAGGGACTACACAGCAGAAGATTGACATAGCAGATACAGGGAGACCCTGTCTGCACAGGGAGTTGCTCCTGACATCTCGGAGGTCTCATTCTCCTTGTGGGATTAGCAGTGTGTTAGGACAACCTGTTATTATCAGCCTCAGCAACCCTGATTAACTCAGGAACTAGAACTGAGAAAAACCAGAAATCTTCTGATCTAATGATCTCTGCACCAGCACAGCTCTGTCAGTGCAGCCACTGCTACCCTTAGCATCACAGGTGCATTTGCCAGGTCAGGAACCCAGCGCTGTTTGTTTTTCTGTATAAAAATAGTGATGTTTTGAAGGGGAAAGTAAAGTGCCATGCTGACCTGAAGCTGGCCTGTTCCAGAAGAATGCTGTGTTTAATGGGAAAAAACACTTGCTTCCAGATAAGCATAGGGACTAGGAAACACAATTTGCTCAGGACTAGAAAAACACATGAAGCATAGTATAATCATAGCAAAAGGGCTAGTACTCTACAACTATTGCTCTCTCCAGACCTGGAAGCTCCCTATTTCAAGTGAGCTGTATTTGCAATGCTATCTTTAGAGATAGCAGACAGTAGCATTTAGTGGCTTTTTGACCTTGATAATTGTAAGGTGGTCTTCACAGGCACTTTCCAACTTTGTGTACAGTGATGATCTTGCTACTCTAATTATGATATTTTGATGCCTTTTGTAGTTATCACTCCCTTCAAGTTTTCAGCTCAATCTACAGAACCCACAAGCACAAGGACATTTGACCTCAAAGCAAGTCTCGCGAGGCCACTTCGGTATCAGCCACATAAAGGTACTGTGATCCTGTGCAGTTTGTGTTGGTCATACCCTTATACTCAGCTGCTCATACAGGGAGGCATTGATACAAACTGTGATAGCAAAGTTCAGACTCTCTTCTCCTGTCCCTTTTCCCTTCTCTGAATTCCCAATTTGTGGACTGATGTTTAATTTCTACATAATATATGCTTTAAGAGCCTCGCTACTAAAGAATAAGACTTTATCACCAAAAGCCTATAAATACAAGAAGTAACATTCTTGTATTCCACTTAATAGATGTATGTACAGGAAATATGAAATACTCCTTGCACTTTTTTGAAGTGCACTATTGTATGAGAAGCTGAACTGTGTGGTGAGCTTTACTACTAGTAAGTAGTCAGGTGTTACTTCTTATGGAACTACTTGTAAGGAATGGGCTGATGAAACTGACAATACAGCTGAAGAGGCATTTCACCTTAAAGCTAACCAGAAAAACCCAGCCTAACTAGGATAAAATTAAGGATAAGAAGTTAAGCACACAATTACTAAATTAGTAAACTCGTCTCTTTTTATTGCCCCTAAACTATAGGACGACTAAAACCATGGGGAGAATTTAAAGAAAATACTGTCCCCAGTAAGTCTGGTGGGAGCAATATCTCTTCACATAAGAAAGACTACAAACAGCCACATCGTCAGACAAGGTTAGTACACCACCAGTTGTTTTATGAATAGTGTTACTTAAAATAATATGATTACTCATTCTTCTTTTTAAGATTTAAATATGCAGTTCAGGAAGGACTACTTTTGTATTAAAGCTACTTTTGCTTCCACTGACTGTTTAGTACCAGGAAGGCCAACAAGGAGGCTCACTCTGAATTTGTTAGATTTTTTTCCATGAAAGCTATCAGCTCTTGCGTTTGGAGATTTACCTTCACCTTGGACGAAGCTGTGAATATTGACATGTTGTTAGCTTGAAAGTTAGACCTGTATGTCTAATCATGTTTGCCTTCAGTCCAAAATGGTACTGTTCTCTCTGCCTGTGGCATGTGCAGCGCACTGATTAAATAAGTCTTAAGCCTTGGTCAGCTTCAGATTCCTTTGGTTGCTTGTGTCTCTATCTTTAATATAACTTGGTATCTCATCTGTCTGTATTCTTTCTCCCCCTCAGGGAAGAAAGACGCGAGAAACACGAACAAGAGAGAAAAAAGAAAAAGGCTCAGGCTCTTGAAAACCGTCGAGGACTATCTGTGTGTTAGGAAGAATAAGAATCGTCTAAGAAATCACTGTAAATACTGTTCCTGCCATGTAAATATCAGTGCTGTGTATTGTTCAGGTTGCTATTAGTTAGTGCTATCCAGAGAGCAATTAATGTGACCTTGTAATGTACCTGAGCATAATGTTTCTGGGATCAACTTCTTCAATGGGATGAGAGTTCTAAACTTTTAGGAGCTTAGAACTCTCTCTTGTTGCTTCATAATATTTTCATTTAACCAATTTATTTAACTAAAACATGTCAAAGAGGAAAATATAAGTGTAAAAAAGATGCTCAAGAACTTAGGCCAGACTTGTGCACCAGAATGTGCTTGTTCCTGGTAGAATGCAGGCTTTGGGTATCAAGCTCCAAAAAGTTCCACTGGTAAAATTACAGGAGTTGGAAATATATGCTTGGCCTGTTCTTCAGATCAATCCTTAAATTGCTGAACAACAGTTACAGCAATTATTCAGCATTTCTAACTGCATGCTCATGACATAGTAGGGAATTTCAAAGAGAAGAAAAAAATAAACAAGCTCTCTGGAAAACTAAAAGCTTAACAGCATAACATCATTGTAAACTACCGTATTATAAAAAGAGCCACAACTGAGAATTTACAAACTGCCCACTAGATGCTTTGAATGCTTAAGCTGGTTTTGTTCCTTTCTATGGTAAAAAGCAGATGTTATCTCTACGATGCTTAGAAGAGGTTATAGCAGTGTAGGCACATCTGGCTATAGTGTAGTAGTGAGGTACATTCCAATACCTCAGGTTTAAAAGAAGTTGTTATTTTTACTTTTAAAAAATAAAAAAGCTTTCTGGATTTGTTATGAATGGAACTGGATGGCTCATTTAGCAGTTGTAGTCTGTTATTGAGCAAATAAATGTTTCACTGAATTTAGTACACTCTCCAACATATGCTGAAATGTCAAGAACAAACAAGATTTTTTATATTCTTAACTGGCAAAATAAATAGTTTGTATATATCCTGTATATCATCTAGTGTACTCTGTGTAACTACTTTGTATAGCACTAGTTTTGTTCACACTTTTACTCCTGTGTCTTTCTCTGACAAGTTTTCCTTACCCATTAGCTTGCCTACCACTTTATGAAAGCATATTTGCTTTGGCATCTTTAGAAACAATAAATATCACGCTTCTTTTGCACTTAAGCTGTTGAATACTGTTTAAAAGGAAAGTTATAGTACAAGATATTGTTTCAGCTTGCTTTATTATGGTCTCTGCCACAAACTACAAGCACATTTAGTATTTGTAAAGTATACTTAAGGGCATTGGGGAGGAGGTTAGTGCTTTGCTGAGACTAAATTTGTGACAGCTGAAACAAAACCATTCAGCACTTGCTTTGTGAAATATTTCTCGAACCACTGAAAACCAGACTTCTCAGAGGAAGAGGAGGGAGTGAGCTTTATGCCACAACCTCAGGCTCTGACTTCTTATAACATAGCTGGATTAGACCAATTGCACAGTTCAAAAGTGTGGCCTGCTCTGCCCTGCAATTGTGCTAGTCGAGCCAAGCTGTGTCTCTTCACAGAGGAGACAGGGATGCAGGTTGTCTCTCAACCCTCCCTTGGAGCATTACTTATTTGTAACAATCTTAGCTCTGTAAGGCTCAACAGATTTAAAGGAAAAGCCAAGCTTGCTGCTTAGCTACTGTTTCAACCTTGACAGTGGCAGCTTTTTCTTTTTTTAGTTATCCAGAGAAGCCAAAGCTAAAGGTTGAAATACTTTGGCCTTTTCCACTTCTGCTGCTAAGTTGTAAATTTCAGCAGCTGAGTCATGCTTCCAGTGTGCTGTAACACCAGTCCTCAGGGTGGCAATTCTCATCAAACTTTAGTTTGAAACTGGGCAGATGCAAGTGTTTTACAGCTGTCAGTAAAGCACACACTGTAGAAAATTAAATTGTTGTGCAAAAAAAGAACAACAAGCACATGAAATAAAGCACACCTTTATTTCAGTAAAGGTCAGGACAGAAGCCAAAACTTACCCAGTGAAGAGTTACTATGTTGTAAGAACACATCACAACTCCCCTCAGGCTCTGTTCCAGTCCAGTCCATCTATGTGTACAGTCTCTCCAGGACTCTGTATTTGTGAGCTCAAAGATGCCAGTGGTGTAACACTTCACCCATTTATCTCTCAGCTTACGTAGAATCTTCAATTTGTTATAAGCCACGTGTTAAGTGTTTTATACAAATGAACCAAACATCTGAAGAATGTCCCAAAAGGACACCAGACAACTTAGACTGGAGTATTCTTGTCATATGTTTCATAGGCAAATTCTTCTGTATGAGCTCTATCATTTAAGAGGCCAATAAAATCGATCTCCAGCTGGAATGGACCATCTACTTTGTCTCCAATTGTGAATCCAAGAGTACTAACCTAATTAAAAGACAGACATTAGAACAGTATTTATAAGATCACAATCAAACTCAATTGTATCTCCCACGTTCATGTTTTACAAACAATTCAGGCCCATCTACTTTAAACTGGTATTTGTTCCAAATGCAGCAGCATTTCTTAAGGCTTGAACACATCACTAGCACATTTTCAATACAGACCCCAGTGGGAAATGACTTCACATTTGCCTTTCTACCCCTGTGTTGAACCCTTGATTTAGAACAGCCTGAGACTAAAGCAATGCTGCAATTTTTATCCTTCAGGGTTTGTGTGACCAATTTCATCACAGCTGGGTGTATAAACACATTTTCCTAAAGTCAGTTACAATTTTGTGAGTACAAAAGATAATACACTTAAGGATGTAAGGGATCATTCTAGATCAAGTCACAGCCTTGTATAGTGTGAAAGCACCAAAGACATTTTAAAATGCATAAAACTTGCTGCATTTAATACTAAGGCAAAGTTCTTAGCCACTGTTTTATAATTAGAATAATGTTCTTATATTCAGGAACATTGCTTATTCCTTTCCTCTAATATTCCCCGCCACCACTATTCCAATTTTTAAAAAAATTATTCTAACTGCAATAAATTCCATGAAAATCTGTGTGGCTCAGGTCTGCTTCCTATTGGCCTGTGGCTTGCTGAAAAGATCTCACAGCTCTGACATATTATGAAACACCTTTCAGAGACTCCACTATTAACAGTTCTCAGAGCAAGTTGAGTCACCAGTGCCTACTGAACTCGAGCTGCCCTGAAGCCCTGCTAGAAGTGCAGGTCTGAGTGGTGCCCATGATTTTAAGGACTGCTGTGCATTCAGGAAAATAATGCCTAGGATGTGTTGGATGAATAACTGAGTCTAAATATATGTTGCCAATGTATGCTTAAAAAATAATACAACACAGCATTGACGTTCCTCCCAGACCATTCTAATGCATTAAGGCTGTCCCTTCTCCAAAGCAAGCTCTATGAGCAGCCCCTTGGCTTCTGGAGCCTGGAGAGTTTTCAAAGCTCCATCTTTCTGATTCACTGTTACAGATGACTACAGAAGCCACCTAAACTCTCTGCTCTGAAGAATCTATTCCTTTTCAAGCCCCAGATATAGTGGCTGTGTCCTGCTTTTTATTCCTGTTCAACAGTTATTTCCTGCCTTTCATGGTTCCTTGGGAAACATACAGTAGTACCATGAAGGATCAAGGCATTTCCTAAATTGCCTTCACACCACGTCCCTGATTTTCAGGTTTCTTTAAAATATGTTTCTCAAATTACACTGCAAGTGCATAATTTTTACTGTGAAGTACTACACTTAAGAGAACCACGAACAAAAATTAAGTGGAGGATGCTTTGACCAAGCACTATTTTGTTCCTTTAACTCCTAGTAAATATTTTTAAATGCCCCATACACTGTGTTTTCATTTACCACTTTGAATGACTATATTCCAAATACTGATAAAATCCTCAGTAGCTGTATTTAAATTAGGCCTTTTGTAACAACTTTTTTTCTATAACACATTTTTTTTCTTGCTGTTGATTCGCCTTCTTCAGATCATCCACAGTTGCGTTCTATGGCCTCAGCTTCTACTCCAAAACAGATTGTTTTCATGCTGTCAATTAGCTGCCCTCAAATTTTCTTTCTTACTTTTTTTTGGGTTTTATTCATTAAGGCAATTAGGAATGGAATGCAACATTCCAGATGACTAACACTGATTCAAGTAATGGCCCTTTTATTTTCTCCCCATATATATTTCTAACATTGTTAGTTTTCCTTTTGCTTGTCACTGGATATTTAAGCTGCCCTCAGGAGGGTCACTGAAATTTAAAAGAAAAACAAGATACAGAAACAATATTTTCCAACATGTCTCCTGTGAATCAGTGAATTAGTCTACCTATTTGCAGAAATAAAATCTCAACACTTTTATTTAAAATGCAGACTAGAAGCCTGAAAAAAACCCACCCCAAAATAGCCTATAAACTCATCAGTTTACTGTTCAGATAAAGATTACTGATACAGCACATCCTCAAGTAAGGTCTCATGATACAATATCCCTGACAAGTCTTCTGTATCATAAAGGAAGCTTATGATATTTACTTTTGCTATTTTTGGCAGTACTGTGCCAACCAGCAGTTTAGATTGCTTAGTCACTTTGATCATTCTTCAAAAAAAAATAATTTGTTGTTGAAAAGCCAAGAACATTTTAAGTTGTTTCTTGGTTATAGAGATCACTTCAAAAATATTTTGGAGCTCCTATAAAGTAAACTGACACTGCTATCACAAAGTAGGATAATTTAAAAGCAAACACTCAAGAACAAGTGCCTTATAAGAAGAAGAGGGCCTTCAATTTCAAATTCACGAACATTAAAGGGTTTGTAAATTATGTATATTATGCCAATATGATCTTGAAGGAAATTCTGAATTTCTTGCAGAGCAGTTGTGTTCCTTATACTGCCTTGTCATATGAAATTTCAAACAGATAAAGCCCATAGAAAACTTGCCTTGTCCAACCAGATAGGATGCTGGTTATCCTGGACTCTTCCTCGACTGGAGATAAAGAATTTGGAGAACGGAATCTGATATAAACAAAACAAAATCAGACTTTAGTGTCACCAATATAAAAAATAGAAACTTAAGGGGGGAAAAAAAAGCCTGTTTTATTAAAAGAAATAATACTGTGCTACATCAGGTATCAGCATTAGTTGGGTACTACGGGAATGGGCCACATTAACCTTCTCAACTGGCCACTCGCCACCCGCTCCAGGCCCACTCTGTTCCACGGTGGCTGTAGCCTCCATGCAGGAGGGTCACCCTGCCAGGACAGGACAAGGGGCTGCAGCAGAGATGGTGGATGTTTACATGGGGAATATCTCCTTCCAATAACACCTCAACATAACCAGGAATCAGCAAAAAGCATAGCATGTGTGCACACTGACAGCTCCTCAGTGTGTGCATTTCATAGTGCAAACTTCATTTGTACTGAGACATCAGCGCTCCAGCAGAGCAGTTTGGAGTAATGTAAAAATGACTTTGAATGCAGTGGGAGCAAGAAAGGGGAGGTTTGGCTGGTGAGGGTGAGAGGAAGACATCCAAGCCAGCAATGGCACACCAACTTTCATCCTCCTGACTCATCTATGAAACAGTGGGCAGTCCTGACATGACTGGGCAGTGTATTATGAAGCACTCAATGCGAATTCATAAGGATGTGCAAACCTCTCTGAAGTTGTGACCAACCAATTACAAAAGGTCCACATGTTGCAGCAGAAAAGAGCCAGAACTCACTCTTAAAAATATGATTTTGTGTCACAAAGGTCATGAATGACAAACCACACCTCTGAGTCTCTGGCTGACCCCGGCCAGGCTACGGGTTAAGCAAATCCTGTTGCCAGGAGGAAATCCTACACCAGTCTATACCCATTTGTATTACAGATACAATGGTTATCATGGAGAATATTCATGGCAACACCTGGTAAACTTCAATCTCTGTATCTATCCTATTACTCCAGTAATAGCCAACAGCAGGCATTTAGGTGAGTGTATAGCAGATCAAATCCAATCAGCGCAGTGTGGCCTGGCACAACCCAGTTCTGAGAACTCCCAACCCAAAGGTCCACGTCCATTGTATAACAAAAATGCTGAATGGACAGAAATAGAAACAAACTGTGACTGTTAAAGAATCCCCCTTCCACAGTGTTTTGGCCAGGACCTCAAGAGAGTCTCACTAGTTTGAAAGACTCATTAGTTCACCTTTATTTCCTCCCAGTATGGTCCTCCTCGGGTGAACATGAAGTAGTTGTAGAGGTCATCCTTTTGATGAGAGAAGTAAGGGTCTGTATAAATGTTCACCATCCAAGGTCTGCCATCACCACGGACACGTAAATACAGACTGTTGAAATTGGACCAGTCATAATACTTCTTCCTGGCGAAAGACCCCTACAAATTATTAATAAATAGAATTAATACTCCTTAGGTAAGGGAAACTTTCATTATGAAGAACAGAGCACTGTTGCCTTGATCACTGCCCTCATTATTATGCCAGATAGTATCTATCATGACATAGTGAAAACTGGGTTACTCTTTCATCATACTAGCTGCTGAATTTCCTTCAGCACTGTATTAGAGCCCACAAATTGCAATATTACCACTCTAAGGACTCATGTTTTCATTATAAGCCACGATCTTGTAACTATTAGAAACCAGACCTCCTTCCTAGGACTGAATTCCCTATCAGGCAAGCACACAAATGCTATGTGGGAGAATTTCTGATTGCTAATGGACATGTGAGCAATCCAACCTTGCTAGCAGGGCCTGAGCAAGCTGCAAGCTAAGCTGCTCAAAGACACTGCTGCGGCGGGAATGTGAGGAAGAAGGTAGCAAGATAAGCAGCTCCTGGCTGTGGGATGCAGAAGTAGAAGATAGTTAGGGGTGGAGAATAATGGTTAAGCATTTTATGACTGATGTGTTAATAACCAATTATATTGTTTGTAAGGTGGGCTAGTAATAGTAGTTAACCAATAATAAGTGGGCGCTTATAACAGTGTATAAAAGAAACACTTTTGTAAATAATAAACAGTCACGAGACATTCAAGAAGAATAATGGCGTCGCCTTTTTGTACGCGAACTCCCGCAATGGTGTTGTGATGAATCAGTAGTTATGTAGTTCGTTAAGTTTCAGGTAGTTCATGAAATTTAATCTTCTGTGGTCAGTTCTAGATTATTCAGAGATGATGACAGGAAATTGAAGAAGTGAGAATTTATCCCCTGTGATAAATTCTTCAATCCCCAATTGAAGACTAACATAAGCACTGGGAGCACTTTATCTTTTCCAGCACTTTTTTTCATTAACTGTGCATAATGATGTGAATTGAAAGCATGTCTAATTCTCAACTGCATTTTTCCCAAAGATCTGGAAAGTCCTGGTGTTGTCATTTGTACACAGGCAGATCCAAGAGTCTTCAGAGGGTTACACTGAGGTCACTTGGAGCAATGAGAGCCAGGGGTCAGGATTATTCTTGGCCAGAATCGCCTAAACAAGGTCAAAATCAGCGCCAAAAATTCAGAGGTTTCCCCTTTATTTTACAGCACTACTATGATTACCTATCAACAGTCCTCCTACCAAATCATCTTGCAGATGAGTAGATAATCAATATATTAATACAAGGTCTGTGGCTGCTTGATTTTATCATTTTGACAGTTCTTAGTCTACTTAAACAAAGAAAAGTCTTTGCATATATGTTTTTACCTTCTGATTTCAAACTGGATTATAGACTCCACTACTTCAGAATTAGGAGGTGAAAATTTGAGTCACATTTGCATGTCAGTAACAGTCCTGAGAGTTTAACTCAGACAAGATTCCACTTGCTGTTCCATTCCTCTGATCCGGTGTCACCATTTTAATCAGTGTTCATCTGCCCCTCATTTACCCATTGATTTTGCACACTCATATTCTCAGCTCTCCAAGATTCTGTCCCTTGAATGATTTTTCTTGTGTACTTGTGACAGGACACAAACAAATGGTTAAGAATTCCATACATCGAGTCAGAATGTTCCTTTGCTTTTAAAAGGTGCTTAGAAATAAAGAATGAAACAAGCAGTATCAATAATAAGCACATCCACGTCTGGTTCTATTTTCCTCAATTCTGAGCCATCAATGATTTGTGTCTCATTTTTTCTCATGTACAGTAGGTGGCAGACCTTTAAAAGTATATTTCAAAGCATTATCTTCCGTTCTTCTGAGAGAAAAAGATGAGCTCATTCACCCTAACCAAGTTCAATGAATAGACCAAGGTAAAGCCCAGAAAGTTTTTCCTTATGACACAGTCAATTAACTTGAAATTTAGAGACACATCTATTTTAATCACACCAATTTTGGGCTCTATGATCTTGGAGGTCCTTTCCAGCCTTAATGATTTTGTGATTACAGATCTTTCATTTGCAAGGATGCTGCTAACAGGTCTTTCTATCACACATAAGTAAAGGATCAAACACATATTACTCCTTTTCTAAGAAAGGAAAACAAAACCCAAGAAAAATTTTAAGTTCCTTCCAGGTCAAAGGATACAGCAGCAATTACACCCCTGAAAGAGCATCTAGTAGTCCTGAAAGTAATCAGTTCCAACTGCAGTGAACAGCAGAGCACTTGCAGCCACAGGGATGACACAAAAATGCCCTCAGAGCCAGTCACACAAGCCATGTGAACATGAAGTTGTACTTACCACTGGTGGTTTAGCTCTCATGCTACAATATCCACTGTATTTTGTCTCCCCATCACGAGGTACTTCCGTATTGAGGGTTCCATACAGCAGAGCAGCCTGGTTATTCCTACCCAGTTTGAGATAAACTTCACTTTTCCCTCCAATCTCTACATCAGAGGAAATAATCCATTTATTTAAATCTTCTTGGCTCCGAAACTGCCACAACACCCTCGTCTGTTCCAACAGGTACTGGCTTAATGGATAGCCTTCGGGTCCTACTAAGTGATCTCTGGTCTCCTTCTTCAACAAACTCAGCTGAGTCTTGAAGACATCAATACACTTCTTAAAGCTGAAATCAGCATCTTTCCAAGAGGGTTTTTTCTTGGGCTCTGCCCCTGGCCTCCTGTAGCTGCTGTACAGTTTTGAATTGCTGGGGAGAGGTCCAAGGAAGAGGTGCAAAACTCTGTGCCTGCAGCATCCACCACACAAGGAAGCACTGTGCAGCAACGTACTGGTCAGAGCCATACTGGAAAACCTGGAGAGTTCACTTCCAGTAAGGAAATTAATGGGTTTGAAATTAATTTAAGAATAAAACTTGTATCCAGAGCTATCTTACTGCAGTTACAGTAGTGGGTCTTCACCTTTAATAAAAAAAGAGAAAAGGTTAAAAAGGATTTCATATAGACTGCTTGTGAAATTTTTTTTTAAATTGTGAAATTTTAATTTTTAAAAGAGATATTAACTAGAATTCTAAGTCATTAGGGAAAGGAATAAAAAAAATAAATCAAGAATCACAATTCCGCAGAGTTCTAGTTTACTTAATGACTTCCACCCTGTGCATTCCCCCTTTCTCCATGATAAGAAATCCCCATGCAAATAAGAAAACCAAAGTAAAATACTTCAAATAAAACTGAAAATAGACAAAACTCAACAATTCCTGTTCATCCCTTCCACTGTAAATATGTTTAGGTTTACAGTAACCCCAGCAAAAGCAACCCAAGAGGGTTTCTAAAAGATAGCACCTATAGACCCACTGAGTATTATTCCCTGCGAGCAAACCGCAGGTTCCAAGCAGACAGGCGCTACTGCCACACGGGCAGAACGACACACTCATCGGGCAGAACTTTTCAGACTCAGCGTCCTGCGGCAGCAATCCCACAGGCTCCTTCCACAGCCACCCTGCCCCTCGCGGGCAGCGGCCCCGCGCTGCACGGCGTCGTTCGCCAACACAGGAGAGCCTAACAGGGTCTGAGGACACAGACACGCTGCGGCCGCTGCAACGCCTCGGGGCCGAACGG
>NW_008692174.1:0-485 GCF_000695815.1 Acanthisitta chloris
TGGGATAGAGGTAATTTTCTTCCTAGTGGCCTGTACAGTGCTGTGTTTTGAATTTAGTACAGAAAAAATGTTGATAACACACTGATCACAGAATAATCAGAGTTGGAAGGGACCCACGAGGATCATCTAGTCCAACTCCTGGCCTTGCACAGGACATCCCCAGCAATCACACCATGTGCCTGACAGCATTGTCCAAATGCCTCTTGAACTCTGTCAGGTTTGGTGCTGTGATGCTTCCCTGGAGAACTGTTCCAGTGCCCAAACACCTCTGGAGGAAGAACCATTTTCTAATATCCAGCCTAAACCTCCCCTGATGCAACTTTAGACCATTCTCTCAAGTCCTGTCACTGATTGTCAGAGAGAAGAGGTCAGCGCTGCTCCTCCACTTCCTTTCATGAGGAAGTTGTATACAGCCATGAGGTCTCCCCTCAGTGTCCTCTTCTCTAGACTGAGCACCACAAGTGACCTCAGCCACTCCTCATACG
>NW_008692175.1:0-5166 GCF_000695815.1 Acanthisitta chloris
GGCCTGAGAGGAAGAGGAGGAGGAGGAAGAGGAGGAGGAGGGGGAGGTGGAGAAGCTGCTCTGGCCGGGGAGGGAGGATCTGGGGTAAGGGGTTATCGTGATAGAAAAGTGAAATTTATTTTTCTGAAAGGGAAGATGAACGTTCCCGCCGTCGTTTTATGGCGTTTTCATAGAATTGTGAAATATTCTGAGTTGGAAGGCACTCACAAGGATCATCGAAGTCCAACTTCTGCGCGGGACAGCCCCGGGAACCACACCGTGTGACTGGCAGTGTTGGCAACACTTCTTGAGCTCTCTCGGGCTGGTGCTGCGGCAACAATCAGATAGGCAAGGGCTGCCCAGGGAGGTGGTGGATTCACCATCCCTGGAGGTTTCCAAGATGAGACTGGATGTGGCACTTAGTGCCATGGTCTAGTAACCACGGTAGGGTTGGACTCGATGATCCTTGAGGTCTCTTCCAGCCCAGCTGATTCTATGATTCTATGAACTTCCCCGGGGAGCCTGTTGCACTGCCCAACCACCCTCTGGGTGGAGAACCTTTTCCTAATATCCAACTTGAACTTCCCCTGACACAGCTTCACATCACTCCCTCAGCACGTTTTGAAAATAAATTTGAGAAAAAGTGTAACCTGTTTGTGTCTGGCACTGACCATTGGATCTTCCCCTGATGCTGCAGCCCCTGGCTGGCAGAGCACCTGCTCCCAGCAGGTATGCCCACACCTGTGGGAGCAGGTAGACCAGAACCTCCCAGGTTAACCTGGTATCACTTCTAATCATTCTGTCCCTAACAAAGTGTCCTGGAGAGTCCCCCACACCAGAGAGGGACTATTTGTTAGGAACTGCAGTAACAGGGCAAGGGGCAATGGGTACAAATTGAAAGAGGGGAAATTTAGATCAGATATTAGGAAAAGCGTTTTTACTCTAAGAGCGGTGAGACACTGGCACAGGTTGCCCAGGGAGGCAGTGGATGCCCCAACCCTGGCAGTGTTCAAAGCCAGGCTGGATGAGGGCTTGAACATCTTGGTCTAGTGGGGAGGTGTCCCTGCCCATGGCAGGGGGGACTGGGACTAGATGATCTATAAGGTCCATTCCAACCCCTAAAAATTTTATGCTGCTCTGATTCATTTTATCACCTCTGAATAGAAGTGTAAAACTGTCTGGCTACCTGGCAATATTTGTAGAGCATATGTTATGCCGCTATTAAAACCCAACATTCTTTAACTAAACTCAACAGCTTTAATAGTACAAAATTAAGATCTCCAGAATATCAAATATGAATGTACATTGATTTGATGTTCTGAACAAGATTTATGTTATCTGTTCTTCTGTCATTCCATGCCCTTTCAATCTAATTTGGCGAAAGTCATTACAGTCCTCTAAGTTCTGTGGAAATTGATATGTCATTGAGGAAATAAACCTCAATTTGTTTCTTCAGCAGAGCAATAGGGAGCAAAGAGCTCAGCTCTTGCACATTCTTGTTAGCAGCAAACAGCCAGACAGTCAGTATATATATAATAGCCATCTACTTTACGTATACATAGTTCCAGACTGCTAGATGGGATCTTCATAGGGATAATGGAGAATAAAGTGTAATTATTGCCACTAATGTTATTAAAGGGCTAAAGAATCCACATCCACAGGATCCAGTGTCTTTGTTAGTTCTGTCACTCACAATACAGCTGCTGGAATGGCAATGGAATACCAAAACACAGATTGCACTGAACATATATCTAAGAAAAGGTAATGGGGATGGCACAGGCTAACCTAGCACTGATGGTTTGGCATGGATATGGAACAGAAACTTGGAAGTACTGACCTGGAATACAATCATTAGGTGCCAATAATTAAGTACCAGTCAACACACTTTTACAAAAAAGATTTGATTAAATGCATTTGAATGTAAGTTTGGTTGTAATAGTTTCCATCAGAGGCAGAGCAGTGTGCTATTCTCATAAATACAATGTGGTGTGCAAATTCTGTGTGGTTCATAATAAGTTAGTCAGCTGACACTTCTCAAGAGGCGTCATTATAAGTGAAGCTATGTCATAAGGTTGCCTTGGTGTTACTCTTGGCCTGGTGCTGTTAGGAATCGCATAGACAAAAACACCAAATAACTCCTTTGCTGTTGTTGTAAATAGAGATTAGAGTTTATCACTTAGATAAACTCATTTGAGTTTCTTTGTAAGCTCTTCTCACTTGCAAAAATACTCCTCTGCAGCCAGTAAAATTGGAGGTCATACATTCAAGATAAAGCCTCAAAGCCACACCTGGAATCTGAGGGAGAATGACTGGCACGAGACAATGCTAAAGAGGACCTGGACATAAGCAGCTGAACATGAGCTCCCAGAACAAAGCTTTTGGTAACTAATAATCTGAAGAAAACCCAGAGGAACATCAAATACAACTGGAACGAATACTCACCCCTTTTATAGAACTGATGAAACCATTATCAAAATAATTAATTCAGTCTGAGCATTAACACTTCAAAGGGATGTTAAATATTGAAAAGCATGCAGAAGAAAGTTATAAAAGGTGTGGAAAACGTGCATTAACTTGAAATATTTTTAAAGCATAATCCAATGCAGGTGAAGAGGTACCTTTGTCACAAGCGTAGTAGTACTTGTCTGGGTCAGAGGTGTTCGAGGAGTGGAAGAAGTGTTGGTTTTCAGAAAATGACAACATTCTGAAAGCAAAACTAAGATAAAAATGAGACTAGAAATATGGCATGTCTTCATTGGCTATAGGATTAAATTTGTGAATCTGTTTTGAAATAATTAAATTTTTCAGTTAAGAAAATGGAGATTTTTTCAAGGATGCTCAAGCATACACAGCAGAATACATTGGCAGAGGTTCTGTGTGGTCCAATATGGAGGTGATACAATCACAAGGTTATACTCAGTCCTTCTTTTCCTTACACTTGAAGACTCCAGGAAAAGACTAAGACATCTACTTACATAGCAGCAAAGGAAGGAACAGGATCGCAATGATACTTCCAAAAAATTTTTTTGCATGAGTTCTAACAGGCAACATCTGAAGAGCAACTGCCACAATTTTGTTAGTAACATGACGTTCATGTCTGACTGTCCAGTTCTCCTCCCAGTGCTAGGGTGATCCTCCAGACAACTTCAGAGAAGTCCAAATTTCCTCGAGGAAAAAATGACAATGCAAAATGCTATGTCACTCACGTAAAGATCATCAAAGGAACAAGAGTTCCACCTTCAGGTCTGGGAAAATACTACCTCTGATGGCAAAAGATATCTCAGAAAAAAAAATAACGTGTAGATGGAGTTGGACTTCCTGAATTACAGATGGACTCAGGCTTGTGTTGCAAGTCTGTGATCAGTTTTGAGTGGTCTCTTACAGGTCTGATGACTGTGTGCATTCCTATACAGTTATCACAGAAACCATTCTGTATTACCAGTAAATAATGTAGAATAAAATTGTGGAGAGTCCTAGAAAGGCACAGAACTATTGTACATCTGATGTAGGAAGAGATTGCAGCAATTTCTTTTTCCACATGAGATCATTCATAGTTTTCAGATACATGGATTCAGAACCAGGATCCATATCTGCAATTAATTTAACATGCTCAGCACTATCCTCAGCAATCATGTTCCTTACACACACAGATAACACATGCTGGGGATATTTCAGGGAGTGTTGTTCAATAGGCACAGAACTTCAAAGATGCTTGCATTCTGTTCCCAAAGATGTGTCTTTTTCCAGTAGAACATTTCAAAATTCTGTTACCTTTTTCAATGCATTATTATTACAGATACACCAATTTCACTGTCAGACAGTTCGTGGTGGCAAGAACTAGTAATGAAGTTTCCACTGTGTCATGGAAAACAGCCATTACTGTGTTACTCTCTCACAGTCTTTCAGGAGCACAAGATCGTTGGAAATGAAATCCCTTTATAACATACACCCTTTAAAAAAATCAAACTCTTTCAGAAATTCTTGACTGAGAGGTGTTCTGTGAAATATGTGGCAGCATTTTCTGAAACTGTCTTCCTGATGTAAGCAAAATAACAAGAGTTCGTTTGCGAGGAAACTGTTTGCTACTGTTGGGAAAAGTTGTGCTGTGGTTTTTTACAGTTGCTAGAATTCTGATCCAGAGCTCATTCAGTGTAATTTGTGGCAAAACCAGCTCAGATTTGGTTGAGGATCATTTTTATAGTGTTACAGAATGTAGGGCTCTCAAGTGGTAATGAAACAGAAGAAGTTTATAACACATTAACATATTCTTACTAGCAGCAACACTGAATAGGCTGTAAAAGTGGGGGAGAAAGCAATTAGGGCAAAACAGATTTTATTTTGAGAGAAACACTTCCTCACTGGTTGCACTGGTTATTTGAGTCACTCTCAGTGTATTCACAAGTCTCATACTGTGACCTTGATGCAGGGATGGTTTACAGCAGCTGCCACTGATCTACCTCTGCAACAGTCACACAGGAAAGCCTGTACAGAGAGGATGGTAGGTACAGAAACTGCCTACAACACCTGGTCTGCAGTAGGATTTCCCTACTGACAAGAGCAGGGTGAAACAAGGAACACTAGCTGGTGGGAGCTCATGTTGCCAGCACCTGGGGAATGTGTACCTGCAGCACTTTGCCTGGGAAGCATTAGCTCTCCACTGCATGCATAACTAAAGGAGGCAAAACATATAAACTAGTGTTGCTGGGTTCTTCCTAATGTCTAATCTAAACCAACCCTGTTTCAGTTTAAGGCCATTATGTTTACATCACATTGATCAGGAATTTACCTCTCTGTTTAATGACCTATTGATCACACCGCTGGTTCAAAGGCCTTGTATGCCGTCTAACCTTGGATTGTCTCCAGCAGTGTCTACAAGAGCACAGTGAGATCAGAGTATGGGCAAGCATGTGTGCTAGTTCCTCCTTCATGTTCTCCCAGCCTTCTCTTTTTTTTTCCATTGGGCATTTCCTGAACCAGATTTGGTTTGTTTTCTCAGCAACCTCAGTGGATGTCTCTTTCAAGTGTTCACCCAGTCCCCCCTAGAAAGGAAGTAAGGCTCTTTTGGGCAGCAAGTCCTTTGGCATGGATTTTCACAGGTCTGCTGCTGCCTGCATAAAGAGTCTGGCATTTCTGACAGTTCATTGCAGTCCAACTTCCCCGTGTTACCCCTCGCTCTGTTGACCTCAT
>NW_008692175.1:5188-9487 GCF_000695815.1 Acanthisitta chloris
TCAACCATTCCTTGTGGTCAATTTACTCAGTGACCTTGATCATCCTCTGCTGCACATAGTAATCATTTTGTAGGCAAATACAGATTTATACAAGGTTATAATTGTATTTTCTGTTTTGTTGTCTATTAGTCTGTGAGCAATTCCAAGCATTTCGTATGTCCATCCCTATTTATTTTTAACCATGTATAAGAAGTTTTTCTGCAAGTCTTCCTTATCACTTCAAAGTGTTGCTTTGAGTGGTAATGGCCAACAAACTGGTTGGCTCCTTAGTTATGAACGAGCCATACAGTTGCACTGAAAATTGTTGAAGGCGACATAACAAATAAGACAATCGTACAAAGGAATACTTTCACTCACAGGAAAGTCAAGGTGACTCAGGAGTGAAAAGGAGGAATGGCTGAGGTATAGTTCACCATCTATTGCTAGAAAGTATCTGTCATTTCTAGTATGTGGTAAATAGTTGTATGTGGTATGTAATTTTAAATGTAACTGAAACATTATTCTTAGTTAGACATAAAATATTCTTTCTCAAATCAGAACATTCTCTGATCCTGTGCTGCTTTGATTCTTTCTGTCTTACTCAGTTTCCAGTATCCATCAATTTCTTTGTAGCTAGGGAACCCCTCATGACCTGGATCTTTACAGTGATGCTTGCTGACGTTATCTTGAAAAGTTTAAGTTGCTTCTGGCAGAAGCCAGACCCTTTTCTCTGAAAGATGTGAAATGAGGAGATAGTCATTTACAATTAACTCCTTCACTGTCTTCTGTTTCCTGGTAGTTCATAGATATATCTAAGCCGTGAGGGGGAATGCTGGCATAAGACAAATGGCTTAAGTTCACATTTCAAACTGGTTTCTTTGTTCCCTGCTAGACAGTTTTATTGCAGAGGTGCTCAACAGCACTACTTGAAGAAGAAAATTGATGGTCTAGAGTCAAATGTGCAAAGCTGAAGGGCTATCAAGTCACTTGTCAAGTCAGGTAGACCTTTTCATTACCTCATAAGCAGTGTCATGTATGAACTAAAACTGTGAAGAGCTCCAGTTCTGTAACAGTGGAGTGGAGATGCTGCATAAACAGATATGTATGATCCAAAGAGTCTTAATTCCATAGTAAGGATTTTTTTTAATAAATAATATTTGAATCTTATTCAATTTACTTTTAGTATGGCAGTAGCACTATGAAGTCCCGAAGTTCAGTGTCATAGAGATAAACTTATAAGTTTTGTCTCAGAGTAAGAAAGTCTCTAAAGCCTATTTTAGTTTAAAATGTAATTGAAAGTTTGGTTTACTTGATAAGTACTTTGGGATACATGTTCAGCTAGCTATGTGGAGACTTAGCTGTGCAAGTCTCATTACTGCTAATGCTACTACTAATTCCCTGCAGATCATACTGAATATTTACATCTTTGCTGAGTATTTAGATGAGCCAATATAATGCTGGTTTCTCACTGTTGCAGTCATCTGTAATACAGCAAAAGAAAAGCATAAACATGTGCTAAAGACCATTCTGAGTTAAAGATGTTTAATGCTATTTAAAAGATAGTGTTATTACAGTTTGAATTAAACCCTAAATTGTGACTAAAATGGCTTCATTTCTTACCTTGGAAATAGTAGATTGGATTAATGTTCTGTGGGCACTGTGAATGTAGATTATTTTCTTTGCGTGCTAAAGCTCTGAGATTCAGAGGAGCTTAAGAGGGGCATTAGCTTAGTGCTTGGGTGGTGCAGGGAGTGAGTTATTTTATCAGTTTTATATCTGGTTCAAATATTGTCTGCAGGATGGATTTGGATCATTTGTGAATGGTTCTCTTCTACATCAGCTGCAGACAGGTAAAACATTGGAAAAACAAACTAATTGTTGTGTGACTGTGTTGGCAATATTGGACATTGATTGCATAGTTTGAGTAACATCATTTGATCTTATTTTCAATCTATCTGACTGCTTCATGCTGAGGGTCCTCTCTGAGCTGGGCAGCTGTCTCAAAGTAGACAGGACAGATGATGAACACAAAATAGCTTATATGAGCCTCAGACCTCAAAAGAAACCAAGACAATATTTCTATGGAGCCAAGTGCAAAGACTGCTACTTATCTTTCTTTTGCAAGTAGTTTCTTAGGTCTCTTAGTTGTTCCTCTGAATTGAAATTTTTAATGTGGCTGTGATTATCTTAGGGTTTTATTATGAATTTTACTGCTCCACCGCTATATTTATTGCTGACTTGTCCAGTCTCTTGTTATGTCTGGAACAGATCTATTGCTCAACAGGAATAGTTGTCATCATTTTCCCAAGAAATACACCAAAATTTTGGAGGCAGAGACAATCCACCACCTCAGGAGATCACCGCTGTTATTCTTGATTTCTCTTGTGAAAAATAATCAGATTTCCTTCACTGCTCCACTTCTCTCCTCAACATCAGGTCTTGGAAGCAAGTTGGGAATCGGTCAATACTTTCACTTCTAGTTTTGGAAAATTTAGAGGTAAGGACAAATTTGATGTAGAGGGTGTCTAGATGTGAGGGCTGACAAGAAGCAGGGAAGAAGTGATGCAGTGCCTGGGTGAGAGCAGAATACACCTGAGTAGTGTGGTGAGAGGACTACAGTGAAGGTAGGAGTGAGTCCAGATTCAATTTGTTTGTCTGGGAAGTCTAGCAGACATGTGGGAGGAAAACAGTTCAAAACCCAAGGCAGAGTGAACATTGAAATTTTACACTGGTGTGTTTTTAATCTAACGCTGTGTGGGTTAAACTTCTGGGTTTGGGATTGTGACTCAGGGGTTTGACGAATTAGAGTTTGGTCCTCTGAAAGATGGTTCTTAGCACTTTAGTGAATCAGATGAAAGTTTGCCTGGAATGTAAAGGTGGCATGTGTTTCTCAGGAGTGTTTCAGAGCTGATGACTAAAGAAATTTCCTGGGACCAGTTGAACCTCAGTCTTACCATTCAGATTAATGGACTCACAGCAGAACTTGATGTTCAAAAGCGATAAACAAGATTCCTGTAGACTACTTTAGGCTCCAATTACTCTGGAAGTCTCATGTTAGTACATACATTTCTGCTATTTCAGGATTACCTTCAAAATATATTTCAGGAGAACAAGTTAGTGCTTCTTGAACTCCCTCACTGCAGCCCTCTGTCCTCTATGACTTCCAGGTCATAGGAATGCAAGCACTGAGTCCCACCAATTGACACTCTCCACACAACACCCATTTCTAGCTGCAGAAGCTCTCTACTGATGGTGGGTCCTAGGAAAAAGGCTGCATGCAGATACAAGTGGAGGAGCAATAAAGTGGCTTGTGTTTCCTGTGGAAGTCTGTCTTTACAGGTAGTTCTGCAAAGAAAGAACATAAGTGGGATGGTAGTTTGGCTCTGCATCCTTTCGATAAGGAAGGAGGCTTTCAGGGAGCAGTAGGATGAGCTTGCTGATTGGGATGCTGGGATCTGCCATCTTTCAGCCCACACCCTACATGTGTTTCTTGTTATTAATAGCCTTGTTCTTTGCATTGCCACCCTCAGAGTACTCTGCCACTAGTCTTCTCTCTCTGTCCTTCTTGTTCCTTCCCCATCTCTTTTCCCCTATGTATGACTCATCCCAAAGGCTCTTTATCTTTTTCACTGTCCCAATGCTTGGGGTCTATACTGCACTACAGCAGTGATAAAATCACTCATAACAATATGTAGCAATGGTACTAGTACTGTAAGGAGAGGAAGAGGTGTCAAAGATACTCTTTCACCGTCACTCTTTGCAGGGTGCAGTCTTCAGCAGCTTTGTTCTATCCACCCAGTTGCTGTTGAAGCAACTTTCCAAGTCTGGGCAGTGGACTCTGGGCTACAAGAAATAGTAACTGTTCAGAAGAAAATTGTATGAAAAGTTTTGTTGTCAAATGTTAGATTTTCCCTTAGAGTTACATAATTAAAGAAAAGGTTTTTTTATTATTTATTTTATTCTTTTATTGTTTGGGATGTTATAAAAGAAATTGAAAGCAGTCAAATGTCAAGATAGATGAAGTTATTGATATTTTTAGCAATTTATTATATCTATTCATTAGTGTAAGGCATGAAGAATGCAGAAGTTAGGGTTTCAACCTCGTATTTTGTATTGTAAATTTCTCAGATAAGGTTCACATTTTATCAAAGTAAGTGGGAATTTTACCACTGATTTCAGTGTCACCAGTATTTGACTCATTTAAGATAAAAAAGTCCTATTTCAATGTTGACATAGTGGAACTCAAGCTAAATAATTTAGCATGACTATAAGGCATAGAGTTCTACTTCAGAGTTTAGGTTGGGTTTTTTTTTTCCCTAC
>NW_008692175.1:9508-28638 GCF_000695815.1 Acanthisitta chloris
AGTGTTTCTTCCCTAGATTGATGTCCAGTCTCACAGCAGCCCTTCAATAGACATTTTCTACTAAGGCAGAGTGTTATTTGTCACAAAGTGCATGTGGATACAAACTGAATCATCAAATCAGGACTTGAAAAATCAAGAGAAAGAGAGAGAGAGAATAAAGGTGATTGCTCTGTATGGGACAATTACCACTGGGACCTTTACAAAATGGGGAAATGGTAATTCTTAGATGATGAGTTGGATATTCATGGAGACAAGCAGATTAGCTGCAGTGTGTTACAGATTGTGCCAAACTAAAAGGTTTCATAGTTTTTCACTGCCTACTACTTCATTTGATCATTTGCAGTGATGAGGAGTGACAATAAAGGCATATACAGGAAAATCAATGTGATAATGGTATATATGTATTGCATGGCAAGTATGAATACACCAGAGGTTATCCACCAGCTACTGATACACTTCTGTCTTATGAGGAAAATGGAAGCAGAGTTTGAATAAAAAGAACAGTGGGATTTAATCAAATTCCTACCAATATGCAAACATCTGTATTGACAGTCTTTAGCAAAATTGCAATATGCTGTCCAAGATCTGTGTTTGGCAGATGAACCCTCAGGTAGCTTGCTGATTTTTTTGGACTTTTTATTTTATTTTTTTTTGGTGACATAGGCATTATTGCTGGCATCTGTGACCCAGTTCCATCTCACCTATACTGAAGGATATCAGAGACTGGGCAGTTGTTGAAAACATTGACTAGAAAGAAGGGGAATTTGATCTCCTAATACTGAAATTGCCCTGACATGCCTCATGTGTAAATTTTTGCCATGTATTTCCTGACTGCAAGCCTAAATAGCACAGTTCAAACGTTCAGCTCAGAGTGGGAGTTTTAGTGGCAAACTGAATGTGCAAGCTGAGGAAGAACTATAGAGCTAAACAAAAAAGATTATAGAAACTACAGAGCTAGACAAAAGGAAGAAACTGAGGGCAATGGGAGTACCAAGGAAAAGAAGGAAAGGACAAAACCAGATTTCACCTAGGTAAAAAAGGATGTAGGTGTTTGAGTGTAATCCCCATCATCCCAGGCTATAAAATAATGCCCTCAGAGCATTTTTGGGGTCAAAACTATCTTCAAAAAAAGCAGATGCTCAGAAAAGAGAGGTGAGGTGAGGGCTCTGCAGCAGGTCTGTGGGTGGCCCTGGTGCAGCAGGACAGAGGAAGGCAGATTTTCTGAGGTGTGAAGTCTGAGGGCTGAGCCACCTGGGTGCTGGCAGAAGAGCTGGGTTCACCTTCAGCCTTTACTTTGATCGAAGCATTGAGAGGGTTTTCATTTTTCTCTGGCTGTCCTGAAACTTGGATAAGATTTTCTTCTTTAAAACCACTTTTCCACTGTATTTGCTTGAAACCACCCAGTGGGTTCAGAACTTCCCAGTGGGGTCTGAGAAACAAATCATAGCATAACATAAGATTCATTTTCCTCAAAAACCAGGCCAGAGAGGATAGTAAATAATATTATAGATGGCTGAAGTAGAACAATTTGAAGAGGAAAAAGGTGTTCCTTGGATTAAACAAGATGGATTCCTGTGGTAAAAGAACACATTTTCATGTCTTTATGGACTATATCATAATTCTTACAAAGGAAGAGGGAAAAAAAGTTTCTTCAGGCACAGAAGATTCTTCTTGGCTTTTTTATTTCCTAACTTCTAAATGCATGACTACAGCTACAAAACTTTTTAAACAATTTTTCTTCCTGTGTGTGTGAAATACATGTATAGACTACAGCAACTGTTCAAGTGTGAATATATTTTTAAATAGAATTGACTCCTTGTATTAGTATAGGCGCTATGGAAGTAGAAACATTTCTATATTATCACCATCTATCTTTTGAGAAAGAGATGGATATTTTTACCTTGGCAATTCTGGTAGCAAGGTGGAGGCAGTTTTACAATAATCTGAATATATTTAAGGTGTGCAGTTCATTTTTGTACCTAATGAATAACTGTGTGCCCGAGTGGGTGGATGGAAAATAAGAAGCTTTCGGATTAGATAGAGAAGGTGAAACATGCTACATTTTTGCACGTAATGTAGATATTCCAGTACATTTGATAAAGTCACTGTTAAATACCATTTTTAATGCATGCGATGGCAATCAGTTTTCTTTGAAAACTGTGATTCCAGGAGGGGGGGGAGAAAAAAATGTCTGTACAGTTGAGAAAGGAATACAAGTGTTTCATTTAATTAAACCAGAAATCGCATTATTTTCCAGTCACATTTCTCCTGATGTCCCTGTGGTGCTGTAGGCAGCGATGAACAGAAACTGGCACAGGCTGAAAGGACTGCCAGCAGAGCGGGTGCTCACTAACAGGGCGACACATGATTTCTTCTGCACCCAGTGGAGTCCAACACCTTTGCTCTGCAGCTGCCCCATGTGGCTACGAAAGACAGGATACCAAATGCTTTGCTCGCACACATTTGGTAATTAGTAGTAAGATGATGACTAGGAACACTGAGGCAAATTAAGAAGCACGTTATCAAGAGAGTACTGTGGAAATGGTCCAACAGCCTGCATCAGGGAGTCTCAGGCACAGAACAGAAGGAGACCTGCAGAGATATCTGAAGTTACAGAGAAGAGGGTGAAGTGAGAGTCTTCTGCACCATTCCTGTGCAAAAGGATGGCTGGTCCAAAAGCATCTGTCAGCCCTGCCAGGAGGAGTGTGCCTGGGAGGTCTCAGCTGGAGGTAGCAGCTCCATCAGGTCCATCACTGTTGGCACAAGTTGTGCTGCCCCTGTTTCCCAACTAACCAACAACTATAACTAAGCAGCTAATCAGATGGAGTTTGGGGAAGATGCTCCATAAGTACTAAAATGTCATCTTTTGGAGGGACAACAGAGCTTTACTTCTTCCCAGCAGTCACATTTGTGACCTGGTGTGATGAAATTTTCTATGTTCTTTAGCACTTCCTTGGAAAAACCAGCAAAACCAGCTCCTTTATCTGTAAGGAACATTATGTGTTGACATAGGAAAAGTAAGTATCCCATGGGAATGTATTGACTGCTGTGTCATTATTTTCCCTAGCCCTTCCTTCCTATGGCAACAAAAAGGAATCCTTCATTTGTCAGGAACATTTTGAGTTGATATAGGTTATCTGGGAGAAAAAGAAACATCACATACAACAATCAGGTTAGCATTGATTTAGTTCCCCCCCCCCCCCCCAGGTAATTTTGAGATAAAATATGGAACAAGATTCCAGTAAATCACTTCTGAAGGATCCTGTGGCCTCAGAGCTGATAGTCTTTCCTGACCATGTGCTATGCCTTTCAAAGCAGTCTATGTATTGGCTTTTGCAGCATGTCTTAGAAATGGTAAAATCATCTAATTCAGCATTAATTGATTGCTGCATATCCGTACAGAAAACAGCACATTACAACATTCTCATCCTCAGTGCAAAAAAAAAAAAAGCAACAATTTTAATGAGAAAGGAAAAAGAACATATGACAATAACTTCCAGAAGTTGGTCATTTAAATAGCTTCTAAGTGAAACATTTGTGCTTTGTGAATAGATCTACATCCTGATATGTGGAGCAAATCTTGACACACCTTCAGTATCTTTATGCTTAGGAGATAGATCCAATTATAAGGGTATTTCTGCCACCTTCCACACATTTGGCTCTCAGTACTCTCTTCTCAACACATGATTGCGTCTTAAATTCTGTGCTCAATATTTCATGTTTCTGGAATGAATGAATCCTGGGAAGGAGACAGAGCAGAGGGAAAACAGATATGCTATTTCTTGGCTTTCAGGTCCCATGTGGGCTATTAATTACAATGCAGCCTTAAGAAAGAATGCCGATACCCACGTATAGTCCCCTTACCAAAATAAACTTTCTCCAGAATACACACACACTATTAAAATTCAGAAATAATTTCAACATATTGAAATATTAATTTTAAATGCATTGCCCTAGGATAGTACAACAAAGGGTGAGGCATGGGAAAGGGAAGAGAAGTACCAGGGGAAAAGGTATATGACAGAGATGGATTGCTTTGCTGAAGACTTTCCCATTTTCCTATTGGTTTGGAAGGTACTCTCTCCCATGGAATAGTTGCCTTGGCCACAGCAAGTGAAGGGCTGCTGCCCAAGCTCGACACACTCATAATCTATGCAAAACAGCTAAATCCCAGTCTCAGAGGGGACTAGCAATTTTCAAGCAGAGCTAGATTTAGCATTTTCAAGTCTTCAGATCATTTCCCTTTTATCTCATTGTGTGGAAAACATTACTCAGGCTTTAGGGAGGGACTGGTAAACTGATGTTTGTAGATGGATTCTCTTAAATTTTGAGATGTGCATGTGAGATGGAGAAAGAAGATCTTTAGATCATCCATGCTTCCTCTGACTGATACCCAGCTGATACCATTTTGAAACCTGGTGTTTAGTTTATTTATGTTTTCAAGGTTGCCCATGGAAAAAAGAGACACAAATTTGATTTTAAAATGACATACCTCCAAAACTGATGGTGTTTAGGACGCCTGTCACTGAAAAGGTAGCACTTGAAATAAGTTGCAAGAATGATGCATATCAAGATAAACCTCAGAATTTTCCCAGATATTCTGAAAAATCTGGAAAAAGAGATGGGTGCCTGGGGCCCTGCTTAGGCATCTGTTTGCCATATGTTTTCACTAAGGAAATGAAATAAAATGTCAGAAAATCTGCAAGAGGTAAAATGTAGGAGGTACCATACTAAAAATAGCAAGGCTTACATGGAGACTGGACAGCTGGGTCTTCATGGGCTCAAAATAGAGTATAGTCAACGCAGTTTTTACCAAGTGCTTCTGAAGCAGAGTGGTACTGGTCCTCACAGAAGCCATAGCTGATTCATGGATCTCCACCACTCCCAGAATATGGAGACTGACTAGACTGGTTGCCCCTAGTTGGATACAGGATAGAGCAGAAACACCAACAAGTTAAAAACTTACATATGTATGAGGTGCAGGTGTCAGCCTCGAGGGGAAGCTTGTCATGACACTGGGCACAGGGTATCATGCGATAACCCTAGGAAAGAGAAATGTCAGTGTGTACTCACTGGTACAGACCACTGGCAATGAACTGAAGAGGAATGCTGAGTGCTCATCGAGACATGGAACTGCTGGAAAGACGGAATAGCACAGGGGAAAGGTTGCATACAGGAACAAAGAGAAAACTTGGAGCAACAAGTGGGAAAGTGCAGAAATCAGACTGTAAATATGTACAGTAAGCTGAGTAACTGTATAAACAAAGCCTATGAAACTTATTGAAATCTATTCTACCTATGCCTGTCAGAAAACAATCAATCCATAATATTATTACTGTGGCTATCAGTGTTATTGTTCAACTCTAGATTTTGAGCTGGTGAAACTGGAATAGCTGTGTCAAAACTGATGGAGGCAGCAGTTTGCACCAGCAGGAGAATTGGGTCTTACCTGTTTGCACAATACCTGTATCAAGGTGACGTGTGAAGAGACACCTCTGCTGGTACCTAAAAATAGAGTAACTGCCTGGGTCAGTGATGCAGTCTTAGCATGGATGTTTCTAGGACTGGATGAACCATTTAGCCTTTTTGTTGTTGTTCACAAATAATTTATGAACTGATCTTGATTCCTCATGATGGATTCATTTTTCAAAGACCTCACCTGAAGATTTAGAAGGAAAATATTGTCTATGCCTGTGAGCTGTTAACTTTGGCTGTTTGCTGCTTGTTATGTGTAATTGGTCACTTGAATTGCATTGCAGTTTCTCTGCTTCATGATTAATTATTGGAGTTTGGACACATGAATTAGAGCATGATCACTAATGATTAGTGAACAGAACATACTCTTAATTATGCATGAATAGTCATGTTTATATCTGAGAATTCAGTTGAAAATAGACATTCCCAACATGTTTATGCCAATAAAAATCAGAGATGAAGAATAAAAAGGAGCATGAAGTTACTAAGGAAAGATAAATTCAGAATTTGAATACAATTTATTAATTTTTTACACTACTTGTCACATTCTAAATTTCGGCTTGTGATTGCTGCATTTAGGAACTCATGAGTGCCTTTCTCATATCAGACTTGTATTTGCAGGTTGAACTACAAAGTTGTCAGGAAAAGATAGCTCCCTCTCATTTAGAGGCAGGAAAGAAACCCACATGTGCTTCTCTGAGTCCCTACTCTGAACTGAGTTTTCAGTGCCATGAGGTTGTATTTCTTACTATTAAATACATGTCCTCTGGACAATTTTTCAATATGCATTTTTGATCAGACAATTCAGGTTACTATTTGCAAATTGTCTTTTCTCCTTGCTTACCATCCCACTTGTTTTTGAATCCTGTGCAAATTTAACCAGTGGAAACTGTAGCAATGACAATGTAATTCACTAATAGACTGCTAGGACCCAATTCCCAAGTTACACCCTTTTAGTTCCATGTATTGTGATGTTCAAAATCTGTGAATATGCTCTATGAGCACAGTTTTTGTGAACCAGAGCAATAGCTGGGAACCAAAATAAAGATGTAGAAGGTAAAATAAAGAAGGAATGTTGTACAAGACCTGCATTCCATGAAATCCTATTGATCACCCTATTAATTGCACCCTAAATGTTTGATTCTATGTTGGTGGGCTTCTAAGCAAAACTTCTCATTATGTGTCCAGGTTCAGCATCTGAATAGCAGATCTATATTTTCCTGGATCATCTCTTTGCTCTTTTTAAATATTTGGAATACGTTGGTAATTCAAAGATCTTTCAGATTTTTCCTGTTTTCTGTGCTGTGTGTTTCCCTCTAGGCTGCTTGATTTGTACATGTGTAATTGCAGCTGACTCTGCATCATATTTTTCTTCATTCTGGATGCCAGGTTTTCTGGTCCATCTACAATGTTTTATTGAGCAAATTTATCCTCCTGCTTCCTTGTGAAATCAGGAGAGAAATAGTGATGAACACATCTGTCTTTTCTGAGCCTTTGTTCCAAATTTTTATACCTGTTTCTAGCAGTGGACCAATATGTGGTGCAGGAATTTTTTACTCTGTTTCTTGCATGTTTCTTCTAACTATGCTGCCCATTGATCTTTTCTTATATAGCTGGTTTAGGAGAGTACATATTTTTAAATTTGCAGTTTACTGCTATTATTCTTTTTTGCGTTCTCTATATTTTGATTGCTAATGTTTGATTAGGATTTCTGCATCTTCTGTATTTCGCAAATTCTTTCTTCCCCAGCATGAATTCTTCCCTTCTTGCAAATTTGTGGCTTTTTTTTTTTAAAATACCCAGTAGAATGTTCTTGAACAATTTCCAGTTCCTATTAATATTTCCCACATTAAATTGATGTTCCTAGCTTGTTAAACCAACGGGGTTCCTTAAGCCTGGACAAATTGTCCCTTTCTGTTTTTAACTGGTATCGCATTCAATGTGCATGAAGTAAATGCGAGAGGGTTGTGATTACAGGTAACCAAATAGGCAGGTTTTTACCATCTGAACCAGCTCCAGTAACTAATGTGTTTGTATTGGCTGCAAGATGCCTGTGATGGCAATGAAAGATAGTCAGGTCTTCGCCACCCTCTCCCTTGAGACCATCTCCGAGGGCAATGTGTTTTGTCCTAAGATAAGAACACCAGGTGGGAATTGTGCGTTCTGCGAGGCTGAAAACCTGTGCTTTTCCAGCCAAACCTGCCTGTATTATCACCCTTTAGACCTGCTTATATTCTATACTGCACTGACAATATTTAGATACTGCATTAGCAATAAATCTAGTCATAATCATCCACATAATCAGTGTCATATTTCTCCTGCCTGTCTGAGAGTCATCTCATTACTGCTCTGCTACAATGCCTGGTCTTTAAAAAATGTTATTTATTCTTTCTGGAAATGCTACTAAAATGCTACTAAAATGATGAGACTGCCTTTATAATTGTGGAGCACACGCACCCCAGGGGCTCTGCAAGGTGATCCGTTGGGATGCAGAAAAAAAATGCAGAACTTCATTAGTACAGGTATGTAGTTTATGAATCAATAAATATACGTGTATTGTGGGTGCATGCTCAGAGAAACCTTTTAGTGATAAGAGTTCACCAACAAAAAGGTTTGGAGACCACTGCTTGATGAGTACACTGTTAGGCTTCAGCGATCTTAAAGTCACAATCAGCCTGCACAGCCTGTTTCTGGTTTGTCCTGGCCACTGTCAGCATTCTGGTTTATATGGACCTTCACTTGGAACTATCACATGAGTCCATATGTAGTCTTAACCCAGAAAATTAAGACCTTCTGCAATTGTGGATGGTCTGCATCTTTCTAACAATATATATGTTTTTATTTCATTTTTTGTCCCACTGCTATCCCTACTGAATTACAGTCTTTTAAATAGTCCAGTCATAAATCACTCTTCTAATAGTGGTTATTGAAAACAAACCTCTTATGGGATGTTTTCCTTTTTTATCATCTACTCTGATTGTAATCACCATACAGACAGTTAAAGTAACATCCTTTGCAGGTTTGCATGATGCTTGGACACCACTGACTGAATGGTGACAGCTCTTCATGAGGTGGGGCAGTGGCAGCTGCAATTTGAGATTCAAAGCCTTAGTCTACTTCCGAAAGAGTTCCTATGGTCTAGAAATTTCTAGGTGTTGGAGCAATAACTAGGCTGTTATTTTAGGGCAGCCTGTTAGAAATGCTGCACTTTGCAGCCTCATGTCTCTCTCTGAGTGCAGAACACACAGTAATTTTTGGAGGATTTACTGTTTAGACCATCTTAACGTGCCTCCTAGCCCTATGAACCTGATGGGTTTTGCAGTCCTGGCTGAGTCTGATCGAAGCTGACATCTGTGGGCTTCAGTGAGGGATGTGGGAAGAACGTACTAAATATGTCAAGTTAGAGTCTCCCCAAGCAATTTGACAATTGTTAGTCTGAAAGCATCGTTTTGGAAAAGTATGCTGACTCATGGCATGAGAGAGGAAGGATTTATTTTTTAAAGCAATAAGCTAGTGTGGTAGGATCTGGATTAACTTCTTAACTTTTCTGAAGTTACCATGTGACAGAATCTCTAAATACTTCTGTCCATAAACATTCTATCCATACAGCGACCTTAATACCTTTCTTTTCCCCTCTGTCTTGCTTCATTTATTGTAAATATCTTTGGAGCAGGAGGTGTCTGTGGGTGTCGCCAACTATGTATGCGAGGAGAACTTGGCACAATGGGTCCCTTATTTCAACTGGGAGTTCTACAGGCTACTCCTGTGCAAATAATATATGGCAGTAAGATTCCAAAAAAGGTACCCATGGCTATTCTTGCTTCTATTTGACGCTATGAGTATGCAGCAGACCTAAAAATTAGGCCAAAGTATCCTGACAGCAAATGGGTAAATAAGTGGCTATTAATAGTGTTGCAGACCTTTAAGTAAAGGGCAGGAATCACAGAACCACAGAATGGTTTGGAGTTGGATGGGACCTTTAAAGATCATCTAATTCCAACCCTCCTGCCATGGGCAGGGACACATTCCACTAGACCAGGTTGCTCCAAGCCCCATCCAATCTGGCCTTGAGCACTTCCAGGGATGGGGCATTCACAGCTTCTCTGGGTAACCTGTTCTAGTGTCTCACCACCCCTCACTGTAAAGTGTCCAATCTAAACTTAACTTCTTTCAGTCTAAAAGCATTGCCTCTTGTCCTGTCACTATAGGCTTTAGTGCCTCTCTGTCTTTTTTCTAAGCTTTCTTTCTGTATTGGAAGTCTGTAGTCATGTCTCCCTGGAGTCTTCTCTTCTCCAGGATGAACAACCTCAGCTCTTCTAGCCTGTCTTCATAGGAGAGGGGCTCCACAGAATCACAGAATCAGCCAGGTTGGAAGAGACCTCAAAGATCATCGAGTCCAACCCTACCATCATTACTAGACCATGACATCCCTCTGATAATTTTTGTGGCTCTCCCCTGAACCCTCTCCAACAGGTCCATGTCTTTCTTGTACCAGGCACGCCACAGAAGGATGCAGTACTCCAGGTGAGGTCTCACAGGAGCACAGACAAGACCCCCCACCTGGGAAAACCAGGTTTGTTTTAACCCAGAAGGGTTTCTTGCTGTTTCTCTTCCTATCCATAAGATCCCTGCCACTGGCCCAAGGAAAGGAAGGCACCACAAAAGGAAGAATTGGGCAGGCATGATGTGTCTGCTGCTGACAATAGTCCTGCCATATGTCAGCTAGTCATGTCTGTGAAGCTGCAGCCTAAAGAACATGGGAGACCAGAGTGAACCAGGCCTTTACTTGAGCTGTACAAATAACTCAGTATGGAAAAGTGGAAAATGCCAACACCAAATAGCATTTCCCACCATATTTATTAGATTTCTGTAATTTTTTTTCTTCCCCAGAGAGTCCAATAGCATGAGTCTGAAGCCTTTTTATGTTGTGTTAGCAACTCCATCTCATGGGAGGAGAGGCTGCTTTGGAGGCATGGAGTAAAACAAGTTTTTTTACAAAAATCTCATGTTTTATAAGAGAATTCAAAGATTTCATTTAAGTTCATGATGTATATGTTTTTGGTTTCTTGGGTTCAGCCATCCTCAATAACTTACCTTGAAAAGTCTTTCACTGAAAGCTTTTGCTTAGGTCTAAAGTGGGTGTAATTCTGCATCTGAACGTGCGATGAATCCTGATTCTCTTTCCAAAAGACTGAACTGTGTCAGCCTGCCCAGTTGATGGAAATACTTTCCACTGTGCTTCCCTCAAGAGATCAGTTTAAAACAGAGTATTGGTACTTCTGTAAAATTTGAACCCAGAGCCCTCCAGCTTTGGCATTTTATTTTCACGACTTAAATTTGTTCCCCAACTCCTTAATTTCAAAGGGGCAGCAGTCCACCAGGCTTTCCTTTAGAAATCAGATGAAAAGCAGATGTCCGTGCTGAATATTGCACAGCTCTGTACAGCAGGCGGGAAACTTCATGTAATAAAATTACTCAGTGTGGAAATTCTTGACTGTGGCCCCGTTCACAAAGCTTACAAAGAGCCCTGCCATGAGTTTGATCATGCCTTTGGAAATTAAGGGTAGGGGGAACAAAGTTAAGTCATGAAACTGAAGTCCCAAAGGCTGGAAGGCTCTGGGTTCAAATTTCTGAGAAGCATTAGGACTAGGTTTTAAAACTGATCCTTGCAGTGTACTGCAGTGGGAGGTGTCATCAAAAACTGGGCAAGCTTGGCACAGTTCAGTCTTTCCTCAAAAACAGGGAGGCAAAACATACACTTCTGAGGCAATGGTTTTTTTTCAGTTAAAGTCTCTCTTCAGATGTTAATGTTAGCTTATCTCAGCGTCTGTTGTAACACAGGACTTCTTTCAGTGGCTCACTTTTGACTTGAAAGTCCAATCTGAATATTTTGTTTGCTTTTTAAAGGCATTATGCTGTTTATTTCAATAAGATATCCTTATCAAGTATAGTAATTCTGCCCTGGTGTCAACTACAATCTCCTAAAAAGATTCAGTAATTTACCATCAAGACCAACTCAATTCCTTCACACCTTATGAGACATGTTTCCATCCTGTAAATGTTTTTATCCGCCCATCACTTAGTGAAAGAAGATGGTAATCAGACTTAGAATTTATTCTTTGAATACTAGTTTTCTAGTATCAAAAATACTAGATACAAAGGATACAAAATCCTTTCTGTATTAGAAACAAAAGATATGATTTCATCTGTAACCTAACGAAGATGGTTCAGGTGGTTCTATCATTTTTCTCTTACTTTCTAGTCATTTGTAGTGGCTTGGAGTATAAATATACTCTAACCAATCTGATTTATCATCTTTCTTTCCAAATGAGGGCAATACTGGCATATTTTCTCTCCTCAATTATATTTGGGTAGCTTTGTTATTGGGAAGCCAATTTGAGAACCAGCTGGGACTTGTCCTCAAGTGAGCTGCAGAATGGAAATCTTTCTTTTTGCACAGTAGACACATCTCTTTCTTACCCTGAGCATGCATGATGAAGTCAACCCCCATCTTGCTGGTAAAGCCATCATACATTTACCTTCTTTCTTTGTTAATACATTTTGCTTTTTAAGAGGCTCGAAACTTCACTACCAACATCGGGTTTGATAAGACTTTTGAGTAAATTAGAGCACTAACTAAATTGGATAACCCATGATACCGGATTAGTCATAGAATGGTTTGGGTTGAAAGGGACCTTAAAGATCATTTAGTTCCAACCCCACTCCCATGGACAGGGACACCTTCCACCAGACCACGTTGCTCAAAGCCTTGAGCACTTCCAGGGATGGGGCACCCACAAATTCTCTGGACAACCTTGTTCCAGTGCCACCCTCAGAGTAAGGAATTTCTTCCTAATGTCTAATTTAAATTTGCTTCCTTTCAGTTTAAAGCCATCACTTGTCCTATCACTACACTCCCCGACAAATTGTCCCTCCCTGTCTTTTCTGTAGGGCACCTTAAAGTGCTGGAAGGTGTAAACAAGGTCTCCCCAAAGTCTTCTCTCCTCAGGCTGAACAACCCCAGCTCTCTCAGACTGTACTCATAGAAGAGTTGGTTGTCTAATTTAAATTTGCTTCCTTTCAGTTTAAAGCCATCACTTGTCCTATCACTACACTCCCCGACAAATTGTCCCTCCCTGTCTTTTCTGTAGGGCACCTTAAAGTGCTGGAAGGTGTAAACAAGGTCTCCCCAAAGTCTTCTCTCCTCAGGCTGAACAACCCCAGCTCTCTCAGACTGTACTCATAGAAGAGTTGGTTCAATCCCTGTCCATCTTTCTGGGCCTCTTCTGGACTCACTCGAGCAGGTCCATGTCCTTCTTACGTTGGGAGGCCTAATCTGAACAGAATACTCCAGGTAGGGTCTCACGAGAGTGGAGCGGAAGGATCATCTTCCTTAGCCTGCTGGTCATGCTTCTTTTGGTGCATCCCAGGATACAATTGTCTTTCTGGGCTGTGAGTGCACACTGCTGGCTCATATTTAGTTTTTCATCCACCAGTGCCACTGAGCCCTTCTCCACAGGGCTAATTTCAATTGGCTCATCACCCAGTCTGTAGCCACGTTAGGGATTGACCCAGGGGCAAGACTTTGCACTTGGTCTTGTTGAATTTCATGAGGCTCACATGGGCCCACCTATCCATATTATTACATAGTAAATTCAATGTCTATAAATGCTTTTGATATACTCGAATTAAAATATTTATTATGATCTCTGGATGTTCACAGAACTTACACTTCTGTGAACAGAAGGCTTGTACTCTGCCTTAAACAGGTTTTAGCATCTACCTTTAAAAGTAGCTTGGAAGATGCAGCTAAATCTCCAAAGCTTCCCTTACTACTTTTGCACATGCTGGTGTAGAAACCAGCTGGTGGTACTGAAACTTGGATTAATTTGAAGTGTAAGAAATGGAGCTTAACACAAATGCAGGTAGGACTGTAGCTACTTCTTAACTGGGTGTGTTGCGGAGGTGTAAGTAAGGTGGCTGTAAATCAGAGAAGGTATTAACTGAATCCTGAGGTCATGGGGGAAAAAAACCTGTATACATACTGAAGAAGTCAATTGTTAAAGTAAGGTATAATGAGAAATGGATAAAAGAGGGAAAATTATATGGGACTGTACTGAAAGCATTCCAAGTTGCCAACCCTAATTAGTGTTTGCGAAATCCCTGACTGTTGCCATGGCAACAAATGTGCTACTACAAATGCAGCATTCCGAGTTCTTCACAGGATCAAGCAAAGTTGGAAAGGAGCAAATCCCTGTGTAAACATCAATATAGTCAATTAATTAGGAAACACAGCAAGATAAATAATAAGACCCCATGAAAGGTAAATTAATTTCTGGGGGTTTTTTTCTGCTACATTTGAATGTTTCCCCAGTATCAAGCATCTCTGTAATTCACTTTCATTCTACAGTAATGCTTTATCACAGACCACAGTGGAAGTTATCATGGAGAGAGTTTTTTAATGCATTACTTAGCAGCTTAAAGACTTTGGGTTATTTGAGCTATTTCAGCTACTTAAACACATTTCTTTCTTTAAATGTCCCTTAGCTTGTTTATTTATTCATTTATTTGAGATAAAATTCCACCTAAACAAGCCCAGAGTTCTCTATTCCTTTAAGACAAATTGATAAATAATCTAAAATGGAGCAGGTCAACTTGAGTGCCATCACCCAGCATGTGCAGGACAGCCAGGGGATCAGGCTGAGCCAGCATGGGATTATGAAAGGCAGGTCCTGCTTGACCAACGTGATCTCCTCTGTGACAAGGTGACCCACACAGTAGATGAGGTAAAGGCTGTGCTTGTTGTCTACATGGGCTTTAGTAAAGCCTTTGACATCATTTTCCACAGCATTCTCCTGGAGAAACTGGCTGCTCATGCCTTGGATGCGTGTACTCTTCGCTGGGTAAAAAACTGGCTGTATGGCTCGGCCCAGAGAGTGGTGGTGAATGGAGTTACATCCAGCTGACAGTCAGTCACAAGTTGTGTTCCCTAGGGCTCAGTGTTGTTCCCAGTCCTGTTTAATATTTTCATCAACAGCCTGGACAAGGGAGTCAAGTGAACCTTCAACAAGTTTGCAGTCTCCCACCAAAAGGGGTGGGAGATCTGCTGGAGAGCAGGAAGGCTTTGCAGAGGGATCTAGACAGTCTGGTTCAATGGGCCAAAGCCAATTGTATGAGATTCGATAAGGTGAAGTGCTGGTCCTGCACTTGGGTCACAACAACCCCATGCAATGCTACAGGCTGGGGGAGGAGTGACTGGAAAGCAATCCAGCAGAAAAGGCCCTGGGGGTGCTGATCAGTAGCTGGCTGAATGTGAGCCAGCAGTGTGCCCAGGCGGCCAAGAAGGCCAATGTCATCCTGCCCTGTATCAGAAAGTGTGGCCAACAGGACCAGGGCAGTGATCATCCAACTGTACTCCACACTGGTGATGCCTGACCTCAAATTTTGTGTTCAGTTTTAGGGCCCCTCACAACAAGGACGCTAAGATGCTGGAGTGAGTCCAGAGAAGGGCAACAAATCTGTTGAAGGGTCTAGAGGACAAGTCCTATGAGGATCAACTGAGGGACCTGACATTGTCCAGCCTGGAGAAAATGAGGCTCAAGGGGGAACTTGTCACTCTTTGCAACTACCTGAAAGGAAGTTGTAGCCAGGTAGGTGTTGATCTCTTCTCCCGGATAACAAACGACAGGACAAGAGGAAATGGCCTCAAGCTGTGCCAGGGGAGGTTTAGATTGGATAACAGGAAAAATGTATTCACTGAAGGGGCTGTCAAGAATTGCAATAGATTGCCCAGAGAAGTGGTGGAGTCATCACCTCTAGAGGTATTCAAAAGGGATGTAGATATGGCACTCTGGGACATGGTTTAGTTTGGCAGTGCTGACTTAACAGTTGGACTCAATGATCTTAAAGGTCTTTTACAACCTAAATGATTCTGTGAAAATATTAAACAGTGTCTTGTCTCTTGCACAGCTTCAGAACCTTGTACTACTTGAGTAGTTTCATTACACACACATAAGTATCTTACCATATACAGAACATTGATTTACTGTGTCATGGTTTAAGCCCAGCCAGCAACTCAGCCCCACACAGCCAAACACTCACTCCCCCACTGGTGGGATCAGAGAGAGAATCAGAAGAGTAAAACTCGTGGGTTGAATTAAAGACAGGTTAATAGCGAAAGCAAAAGCCACGCACACAAGCAACAAGGAATTCATTCACCTCTTCCCATGGGCAGGCAGATGTTCAGTCAACCCCAGCAAAGCAGTGCCCCATCACACCTAAGGGTGACTTGTGAAGACAAATGCCATCACTCTAAGTGTCCCCTTTTTCTTCTTCTTCCCCAGGTTTTATTGCTGAGTATGATGCCATATGGTTTGAAATATCCCTTGGGTCAGTTGGGGTCAACTGTCTCATCTCTGTCCCCTCCCAATGTCTTGTACATCCCCAGCCTCCTCGCTGGCAGAGTGGGATGTAGAGCAACAAAGGCCTTGGCTCTGGGTAAGCCCTGCTCAGCAGCAATGGAAACATCCCTGTATTACCAACAGTGTTTCCAGCACAAATGAGTTTATGTCAGAATTCTGATCTGGTTTGACTTTCACTGCCGTGTCACAATTTCAAGTGTTCAAACTTCTTCTGTAATCAAATGCAGCCAGAACATTCCATATTATGAATACAAATGTAAGGGTGTCTAATGTAACAAAAGAAAACAATAAAATTTGCTCTGAGTGTTTCCATATGGTAAACAAGTTTCTTTTATTTGACAAATTGCTTTATTGGTATTTCTCAGAAAGGTAAGTCTGGAATACAATTCTCAAATAAGTCATCTGCTGCTAAGAATTTGATTAATTGACACCCCATTTATTCAATTACTACATCAATAGTTTGGCATTCTTAAAAGTTAATCTTTCTTGTCCATTAGTAATTATTGTTTAATTCACATCTTGCAATATTTCTAGGGGTCGGTTTCATTAATTTAATAAAGAACAGCTAAGTATCTCTTTTTCAAATACTCTCTAGTTTGTCTCACAGCTTAACTCCAAACATGTGATTGACCATGATTTTGAATGGTCTCATGGATGACTTATATAAGCAGGACAAACAAGGTCAGTTTGAATACCTGGGTTATTTGCACTTTTCAATGCCTGTATCATGTTTGCATATAATCCAATACAGTGGCAGCATAATGGAAAGAAAAGGAAAACAAAATAAGAGCATTCACTGGACACAAGCTCAGTAAACAGAAGGTTTTATTCCCAATTCTGTGACTGAAATGCTGTATGCCCTTGGGCATGGCATCCTCCTCTTTTGTTTTATTTTGTCTATTTGGACTGAAGCTTCTCCTGGGTGGGCACTGGAGGTGCTAATTAGAGTAGCTAGCAAAATGGGGTCCTGCTCTCTGTTGTGGCCTCTAGGTGTTGCTATAATACAAACAATTAATCAAAAGACATGTTTCAGTGTCCATAGAAGGAGTTGCCAATTTTTTCCAGAACTGTGCTTAATTTTACACGGGTAAAACCCCCTCTCTCTCCCTCCTCTCTGCAGCATAACTGAAATTTTAGTTTTGTATATAGGGCAAATGAATCCGAATGTGAAAAGTACAAGTAGGAAAGTTGTAGAAAGAGATTTGACTCACCTCTAGTTAAAATTCCTCATTTTGGGTGCCTTGGTGCCAGACTCTTGTCCAAAGACGGTCTCTACTAGAGGAACCCACTATTATATTCCTGACTCAGCCCAACCTTCCACTGCCAGAGTCAACCACTGGGCATCACATCTCTTTGCAAGGGCTCTGCCACTGTTGTGCTTTAGGAGTATAAGGACACAAGGCACACATAAGGACACACATGCATGAGGTTTAGATCAAGACACAGTTCTGTTCTCATGTCTAAGGACACAAGGCCCTGAAATAATTACAAATTGACATACTTGTCAGTTTAGTAAGGACAAGCTTTGCCTAGTAGGGTGAAAATTCGGACCCTGGTGTGTGTAGGTCTCAAGTTCTGCGTAGTTTGCTTAACAGGGGACTAAGTATGCAAAACTCATTGTCATAATCATTAACATTTTTAAGATTCATAGTTTAATTTTTAAAATAAGGCATTAAAAAATAAACCACAGAAAATAATTTGGAAGAATTTGAGCAACCTTTTGTTTTGTCACATTTCCAAGGAAGGAGCTGCCAATCCTTGGAGCCCAGCACAGCACATCATTTGATGTAACCTCCAGCCAAGCAATTCCTGCAGAAGAACAGCTTTCACAGAGGTGTGCTGGAGCCATCAGTACTTACAGTGATGCCCAGAATAGTGGCAGATGCCTCTCAAAACTGCATTTGTTGAAAATGCATGTGCAGCCAAACAGTTCTGTCTGGCAGGGGATAAGCAATCCCTCCTGCAAAGCAAAGGCACAGTAAGAAAAGGAACTGGATGCACATTTAAAGAAAATTACGCAGGTGCCTGCTGGAGCGATGTCATACCAGGATTTACTGGCACAAAGGGGCAGAAGATGGGATTGGAGCTCTGCCCTCTTCCTAGCCAGACACAGGTCCTATGAGCCCTATAGCCATCCCCTCCCTCCCTTGTGGCCACCATCAGTTGTGAGTTAATTACAGTCTCTTTATGTCATGCAGAAGTACAGCGAGGGGTGAGTAGTCTGTATGCGGTTCAACCTCTGGGACAACGATGGTCCAGCTCTCAATATCTAATTGAGATTGCATAACCAGATACTGCAGGCATGTATTTATATAAAAGCTATTTTAATCAAAAGACTAGCCATTAAATTGCCAGTGTTCTTAAGCATGCTTCACCAATTTTTCCACTTTTAAGACTCAAGTAGACAATTTTTTTTAATGTTTTATAAATGATAAAAAATTCACATCAGATTTTAACAGAATTAAGCATACTTATTCAACACACATGGGGCCTCTGAAAAAAATGTTATTCAATTTAATAATTTTAATTTACATTGTATATGTACATGAGCATTTCTTTCAACCCACAGGTTAACACCACAAAAAAAGAAGAAAGAAAAAAAATAGTACTGTGGTTAGCGGAGTGAAGAAACTCTTGAGACACTGTTGTCTGAAATAAAAGCAAGGCACTCTCCCTTAACACCTGATATATTCCTGAATTCTGCCTAGACAAAGGCATGTTCACACTGAGAGAGCTCTAAGAATAGTAGTAGATTTATTCTGCATTAACTCTTCCTTTTACCACTGTGACCTGTCACTGGTTGTACTCTAGGATGAATCAGTGTATTGAAGCTGACATGAAGGACAATTCCACAGATGATGGGATTTGGGAGAGTATCACAGCTAAGACTATCTATGGAAGACTGGAGGACACCGACTACGTGAAAATCTCACACGGGGCTCTGGACCTGCTACCTCCCACTCACATTCCACTTAATAAATAAACCTTGCTCAACAAAAAAGCAATTTTACTGTACTATGCTGATTTGCCTGAAAATCCTCAGTAAGGGCCCACTCACCTGCAAGCCCTCGTCTGGCTGGTGCTCAGCACCTGGCAGGATTTGTCCCTAGATAAAAATAATTTCTCAAGGGCCCTTGTGTCTTACACAAGGAGACAAAAGCAAACATACTTTTGGGTTTTGTGTCTGTATGTTTTTGTATGCGCACATGTGTGTGAGTGTATATATATATATAT
>NW_008692176.1:0-614 GCF_000695815.1 Acanthisitta chloris
CTTTTTGTTGTTTTTTTTTGTTTTTTTTTTTTTGTGGTGCCTCTCTTGCAAGATGGAAGGTAGAACAATAATGGAAAACCAAAAATAAAATCAGACAAGGAAAACCTACAGAGCATTTGCATGACAATATGGCAAAGGAGACCGCAACGCGCTTCTTCGTGAAAAGACTTTGCTCTGTAAAAAAAATATCCACACACTGCCAAGCAAAGGAGCTCCAAACTTTCTCCCCTCCCGTCCTCGTTCTTCAAATGACACACGAAATTAAGAAGGAGGAGTGTGCAGCAACCAGCCCTGGGACAGTGGCGAATCCGGTTCGATACGTCGAGGGTGGCACTGCTGAGAGGGGCCGCGCTGTGCCCTGCACTGCACACCCCAAATTCCCAGTTAAAGCCACGTTTCGGCGCAGGTGCCTGGGACAGCACCGACCCCTATAACGAAACAAACCCCGCAGTTTTCCCCGTCTGCCCCAAATTACCGCGTGCCGCCCACAAACACTCCGTGGGCACTCCCAGAGCCCCTAGGCGCGGAGTCCCCCGGCTGCAGGAGCGGGAGGGGAGCGAGCGGGGAGCGGCAGGAGAGCTGTCGGGTGCAGGTGACAGGTCCCTTCAAATCCT
>NW_008692177.1:0-7465 GCF_000695815.1 Acanthisitta chloris
CACGCTTCTTGATAACCTTGTTCTTTAAAGGCTTTTATATAGGTGCTTGTTTCCTTGTTTTAAAAGGAAAGGACTCAGGTTCTCACAATTCCAAGACGGTTAATAAGATGAGTTTAGTAGCTGTGCTGAGATGTGTTTGCTGGCTGAATACAGCTGAGTCTGTGTGAGTTCCATGTTTTATGTTGTTGCTGCTTGATTCTCTGTGCTGTTCCACAGCTCTGGGAGCAGCTGGCAGAGAGGCATGGCTGTGAGAGCCTGTGGCTTGATCATCTACAGGAGGCTGCAGTCAGCTTCATCTCCTAAGGTCACGGACAGCATTGAATACCTCCTGCTTCAGACATCCTATGGGACCCACCACTGGACCCCACCCAAAGGTGATGTTTGTTCTGATAATATGCTTCAAACTGGTTGGTCTTGGGGGTGAGATTGCAGGCTGAACTTTGGCTGAATGCTGCTGAGGTCAGCTTAGAGGCGCAGTTACCAGTTCAGAGGAGCAGCTGATTATGCCATTTGTCTGATGCTGCTGCTCATGCAGCTGAGTGGGGGGTTTTGAGGCTGAAATTCTTTGCAAGTTTTGACTGTACAAAGCACCGAACATGTCTGATTTAGTGTGGGACTGTGGGGTGTCACCCAGTCGTGCTCCTCAGATATCTGATGCTTCTGGCAGACACTGAGCACACAACTGAAGTTAGGTAGTGAGAGAATTTTTTATGTTCTTGCTTAGGTCTGATCCTCCACCAGGTGCTGCTGTTGCCCATGCAGGATTCTTTGGCCTGTGTACAATCATCAGGATCACAGTTTGCTGTGCAGTATTAGAAGGCAAACTGAAACCTGCAATGATACACTTTAAAACACCTTTCTTAGAAGATGAAGAATTCAGGAGATAATTGGTGAAGATCACATGCCTAATGCAGTAGAGATGAGAAGGACAGTAACCTAAACCATCCTTGCTCATCATCGAGGCCCTGAAGCAGAAGACATAGAGCAGCACCTGCTCTGTAAAGGCACCTGACAGAGCCAGTGTTTGGTAGTACACGGTCACAGTCCTGGTACCAGGAAAAGTGTAGCAGAAAAATACTTCAGGTTCCTTGTAAATCTTCTTTATGCTGTTTCTTCGCCCTCTGAGATTTCTTCCTGATGGTTTTTGCTTCTTGTTTGGTAAAATGCAGTGCTTTTAAAGCATAGTGCAGCAGTTTCTAAACAGGAATTTGCAAACTGAAAAAAAAATCATCTAACAATATCAACTGTGTTCTCCTATTAAGGGAAAGAACAAAACTTTCCAAACCTCCCCCTTTGTCCACAAAAAGCCTAAGGGAGTTGAGTTTGCAGCCTGTTGGAAAGCTGGAAAACATCTCCTGGGACATGATTGGATGTTGTGAGTAGAGACCCATGTGGAAAGGTTCACTGGGAACACTTGTCTGGGCAAGCAGTTCAAATTACTTGTAGGCATGCATCCCACACACTCAAAATCATAGAACCATAGAAGAGAAGGGACCTTTAAAGGTCACCTTGTCCAGTCTCCCTGCAATGAGCAGGTTGCTCAGAGTCCCGTCCAGCCTGGCCTTGAATGTTTCCAGGAATGAGGCATCCACCGCCTCTCTGGAGAGTCTGTGACACTGTTTCACCACCCTCATGGTAAAAAATCTTTTCCTTGTCTGTAGTCTGAATCTGCCCTCTTTTAGCTGAAAAGCATGAGCCCTTTTCCTGTTGCTCCAGGCCCTGTTCTACAGTGTGTGTCCTCGTCTTTTATATGAACCAGCACCCTTTAGGCACTGGAAAGAGCAATAAGGTGTCCCCAGAGCCTTCCCTTCTCCAGACAGAACAACCCCAGGTCTTTCAACCTGTCTCTATAGGAGAGGTACTCCAGCCCCCTGATCATATTCATGGCCTCCTCTGGACTTGCTCCAGCAGGGCAGTGTCCTTCCTTTGCTGAGGATCCCTGAGCTGGATGCAGTACTCCAGGTGGGGTCTCAGCAGAGCCGAGGGGGAGAAGCACCTCCCTTGGCATTCTGCATAAGGTTTTAGAGATCTAAAGCTACATACCAAAGCCACAATCTGATGGCAGTCTGCAGCAGTACCTTGGTATGGGTTTGAGGGCAGTCAGTGAACCAGAGGTATTATGTTACGTAGTATCTGTGGTATGAGTGGCCTTCAAAGGCAGCATCAGGATATGTGTTGCAATAACGTAACTTGTATATGATGCTGACATAGATTCAGTGTGGGAGGAGCCAGAAGGAGGAGTTGTAATTCTCTCTCCAAGTGCACACAAAAGGCAGTTTACAGCTACACCTGTACCTTGTTATTTTAAAAGTTCCCTAAGCAGCTACAACCCTTATGGGATTAAACTGGACTTGCTCGGATCCTCCACACGATTTCATCAGCCTTATCTCTGCCCCCTACAATTGTGACTATGCGCTAGCTGAGGCTGATGGGAATAGGATGTGGGGTTCATTTTCCTCTTCAGTGTATTGGAAACGGATTAGTGGAAACAGCTGGGAGGATCTGAAAGCTGTGCTGAGGTGCTGCCAGCAGTCCCTTTTCTGCCCAGCAGGTAGACTACTGAACAAACTTGGAAGCTTACTGACCTTAGACTTGAGGTTTTCAACGGATACTAACATCAGATGCTGTTTTCTGCACAACTGCTGCTTGAGATTGAAGTGTATTTTACATTTGAGGGGATGTCATGTTGTCAGAGGTGTTTAAGCTTCTAATACACAAAGCAGTGAATTAGTCCTGTTGCAAAAGCAAAACAAACTTCCCACATACCCCAGATGTAATACCAAAGGATGGCTTTGGGTACCTGGGACCTGAGGAAAGATTTGTCTCTATGATGAAATTTTGGCTGTTTGCAGCCATCTACATAGAAAATAGAGTGACACCAGGGGCAAAATAAAGCTTAACTTTTTCCTCTTGAAACTTCCCAACTCCTGCTATGTTGCTTTTTTGAGGTCTTGCCTGACGTGTTCTGTTTATGTTCTGGTCTGGAGCTTTCATGAGAAAACGAAATCTGACATTTCTCAACAGAAGTACAAACGACTGGGGACGTGTTATATTTATCCGTTGTTTGTAGTGGCACCTCTCGTTCTGAGCAATGTAAAATAAGTGATGTGTCTTAGGAGAACTACACAGTTGGTGGAAGGACTGGCTTTTAGGCTTGCTGTGTTTCAGAGGGGAATGTGGGAGATAAATAAAAAGCCCCTAACTGCCTAAGTGAAACCCACCCACCTCTTGAATGGCACTTGTTGGTGCCTGGGCATGTTGTTTCTGGGCTGTTGGCATGAGTGAGAGTTTTTCAGATTTGTACCATAAGCTTATGTGGAAGGGCAGGGTTGAGAGTGGATTAAGACTCTTGCAGAGGAGCACTCTCCCCTCTAACTCAATAAAGGAAAAACGTTCACGAGGGACTCAGTCCTCAGTATGATCTAAGGTGGAACATTATGGCTGTAGAGTGCTCCAGAACAGGAGAGGAAGACTGGGAAGAAAAGATAGGTAGTGCTGACAGGCCACTGCAAGTTTCAGAAGATGTGGGATAATCAGGGATACTAAAAGCCACAAGACAAAGACAAATCGAGACTTATGAGATTTGGAAAAGCAATGCCTGTTCTTCAATTTCCATTACATCCTGTATCAGCTACAGTGTACTCCCATCTCTGTCTCCCAGTGTTTCACAGTTGTCAGATTAAATGAAATCTGAGTTTCCTTCTCCGAGATTTACTTTTTCACCCTCTTGACAGGCCACGTGGACCCAGGAGAGGACGACCTCCAGACAGCCTTCCGGGAAACGCAGGAGGAGGCTGGTCTTGAGGCCAGTCAGCTCACCCTCATAGAGGGGTACAAGAAAGAACTGCACTATCCTGTCCATGGCAAACCTAAGACCGTCATTTACTGGCTGGCAGAAATGAAGGACTGCAACACAGAAATCAAGCTGTCTGATGAACACCAAGCTTTCCAGTGGCTGAAGCTGGAGGACGCTTGCAAATTTGCAGAATATGAGGACATGCAAGCAATGCTCAAAGAAGTGCATCAGTTTCTCTGCTCCAAAGAATAAGCATTTTTGTGAAGTAGAAGAGGAATTTCTGGCCTGCTTTTTTTCCTTTTATCTTTTCTTTTTTAAACCAGGGGAAGAATTACATGGCTGCAGAAATGTAGATTTGTTTTTGAAATGTGTACAAATTCAGTGGAGATAGATGGAGCTTTTAAAGAGCTTGTGCTTTTGTCTCCCCTAGCTAGCACAAAAAAACGTGGTCTGATCGAACCATTAGCCAGAGATGTCTGAATTGAAACCCAGAGCTAACAAAGATTTCCTCTGCCCCTGTCTTCTTTTTTCCATTTTTTTTTTTCTCCCTTGAAGTGCTGAACAGCCGCAGGTCTTTTGAAAAATCAAACACTTGATATATCTTGACTGGCTGATGTAGAACTACAGAGTTGAGAAAATGAGCATATGGAGATTTTTAATAACAAAGTGCTACAGGAGAAGTTGCACCTTGCATTTCAAATGAGGAAGCAGAGTTCTGTTCCCAACTCCTCCACTGATACGCTGTGATAACTTGTCAAATCATTTCAGGTCTTGTTTGTTCATATCATGAATGTATGTACATCCCTAATGCACTGTTATGAGAACATTTTCCATCCAAAGAGTCTGAGTAAACAGTTGAGTTACAGTATTTAAATGGTAAATCTGAAGTTCTTTTTTTGCCTCTTTCTTTTCATTTTTGATCTCTAACAGACAGAATCAGTTTGGTTGGAAAAGACCTCTGAGATTGAGTCTAACCTGTGACCTAACACCAGCATGTCAAGTAGGCCATAGCACCAAGTGCCACATCCATTCTCTCCTGAAACACCTCCAGGACTGATGACTCTACCACCTCTTAGGCGAGTCTACTCCAGCGTCTAGTCACACTTGCTGTGAAGACCTTCTTCCTAATGATTAACCTAAACCTCTCCTGTCACAGCTTGAGACTATGTCCTCTTGTCCTGTGATTATTTGCCTGGAAGAAGAGACCAGCCACCACCTGGCTACAACCTCCTTTCAGGTAGTTGTAGAGAGTTCTGAGCCTCCTCTTCTCTACGCTAAACACCTACTGGTCCTTCAGCCTCTCCTCACCGGACTTGTGTTTCAGACCCTTCATCAGCTCTGTTGTCCTTCTCTGGACATACTCCAGAACCTCAATGTCCTTCTGGAAGTGAGGGGCCCAGAACTGAACATAATACTCATACATAGGTGTGGCCTCACCAATGCTGAGTACAGGGTGAGAATCACTTCCCTAGTCCTGCTGGCCGCACTATTTACACACCTTAGCCATACATTTTTCAGGGGGTTGATTGGGCAAGAGAAATCTATCTGCTTAATACACTTTCTGCACAGGATATCTTAAGTTCATGAGCAGTCTTGTTTCTGTTTAATGCTGTCAGGTGTCTGTTTAATACTATCATCCATGTTTTTGTGGCTGCAGCCTGCACCCCTGTGTGGGCAGCAGGGCCATGTGCACAGGCAGTGCTGTGCTGTGGATGCTCGCACTGGGTGGTTGCAGAGCTCTGCAGTAGTATCAATGAGCTGGTCTGCATCAGCTTTCCTGGGGACCTGTCTTTTGCCAGTGGCATTGGCAGCTGGGGTTGTTAGCACTCTGTGTGATTATGTATGTTTGGTTCCTAATAATGGTTCGTAATCTTTTGGATGTTTCAGTACATAAATAAAAAAAAAAAATTAAAAAAAAAGCATGATGACAAAAGTGAGGAATGAGGTTTTCTGAATCCCAAGGGAACTTTGGGAAAGAACAGTCATCAGTTCCCTGCTTCTCTAACCTTTGCTGCTTAGCCACTTGGACCTCTCAAAGCAAGTAAGTGTATGAGAAGGTGGGTTCTACTTCCACTTTTTAATTTAATGTTGTGTTACTCTCCAGTTACGCAGCACTCATACTTTGGTGCAGCATACATTAATAACGTTAGTACCAGTGACAGGAGTATCTTGCTCATGATTCTGTTATCTTCTTGTAGTCTAATTTATAAAATCCTCCTTATTGTGCATCCTTTTTTGTATATCTTTTTGCATATACATATGCATACATATACACATACATACACACAAAAAAAAGGATGCACTATAAGGAGTACACAGACAGACACACAAACAACTTCATTGCTCCTTCACTTTACAATCAGGTTTTATTTTGATTCTCAACACTGTTCAGAAGCATTTCGTTCAGGTGATGGCAGAGAGTGGAAGCACACAGGTTGTGCAATTGCTGAGCGTTTCTCAACTACTTTTAGAACCAGAGGATGGAAAGTGTCTCCACTGTCACCAGGTCCAGCCCCAAGGGTCAATGAGCTGTTTTGGAGTCTTTCCTGAGGTGTGTTTGGCTAACATGCCTTTCAAGACCTCTCCGGATGAAGACTCACGCCTTCAGCTCGGGTCTTAAACATCTAATGTAGGTAAAGCTGTGAGAATAACTGAAAGATAATGAGCAGTGAAAGAGAGGGTGAGAGAAAAGAGTTAAAAGCCTGTGGTGCTTTGGTCTTGTTTTTTCATTATTGTTTTAGCTACCGTTTAATCAGTGCTATGTAAACAATAGTGTTGCTGCCTTCATGTTTATAAGCAAGATTAGCATATTAAGTATGAGTTACAGAGAGTCATTAACAAGTCATCGGTTCTGCCCATTCAGCAGTAATTAACATAAACATTTGTTGCTTTGGAGAGCACATTAGCTGAACTCTAGGCCGCTATTTCCCTCTTAATGTCACTGCTTGTGTAGCGTTCCCAAAGATTGTCTAGCATTTGGAGGGTGACCAGTGCTGTGCACTGTAAGGTGCTCCTGGGAAAGAATTTCAAGGTCAGGCATCTTAACCGTGGCAGGAAAAGGGCGCAAGGGGTGTAAGTGAGATAGTTGATGAGGCACTGTGTGTGCATTTTGAGTGATTTATGTACAGAATGTATTCCCACAAATCTTATGAGTAAAATGATGCTTACGCATTTGGAACCTTGACCCCAAAGTCTTTGGATTTGTTTTAAAGTGGACACATTGGAAAGTCAGAATTTACTTCCAGCTTTTGCTTGTGTTCACTGCTCACTCGTGAAGAATGAGTTCTTACTCTGTCCATGTCTAGCAGAGAAACATTTTCCCAATGATACCAGGAAAACCTGCAATAATAAAACTCAATAGTCGGTTCAGCTACTAAGTGGGTGTTTGTTTATTCAGTGCTGAGGACTCGGGGGTCGATCCTCCTAACACACATACCTTTCCTTGGCATTCCCAGCATTTTGCATGCACATACATACATATTCATTACATAGGTATACATGGGACGTTCTATTCCTGAGTTGGTTTATGCCTCTTTGCACCAGCGCACTGCATTGGGGTGGTCGTCTCTGGGATCACCCAGGCTGCCAATTCTTTCCCTTACTTTGTTCTAATGCCACTACTGTTGCAGTTATCACTAATTTAGTTAATCTCCCTCCCTCCCTCCCTCC
>NW_008692178.1:0-623 GCF_000695815.1 Acanthisitta chloris
GCATCCTGGGGGGAGCTGGGATAACCAGGCTGCCTGTGGGGATGAACCCACCCCCAAGGTGAGCCCTCACCTGCCCTGCAGCTCCTGGCGCGGATCGAGCGCATGGAAAGGCGAGTGCAGCTGGTGAAGAAGGACAGCGAGCGGGAGAAGCATCGCATCTTCCAGGGCTTCGAGGTGGATGAGAAGCCAGAGGCAGAGGCATGTGAGAAGCTGCAGCTGGAGTGTCCCCAGGACCTGCTGGAGCCCCCCCCGACCCTGCAGCCCAAGCACTTCCCCTACGGCAGGAACGGGAAGGGGCACAAAAGGTACAGAGGGAAGGGAAGGGAAGGGAAGGGAAGGGAAGGGAAGGGAAGGGAAGGGAAGGGAAGGGAAGGTGCACGTTCCTATGGCCTTCCTGGGGCTGCCACTGGCCAAGCTGCTTGGAGAACCCACCTGGCACTGGGAGTGCATTCCCCCAGCTGGAAGAGCTGCTGTGGAAGGCTGAGTGGGGAGTGGGGTGTCTCAAAATGCTGAGGAAACTTCTCTGGAAACCTCCCTCTATCTAGCCCTGGTGCAGCAGCTCTGGTTTGGGGGTGCCTGTAGCCCCCCATGGCAGCTCTGGGGAAGCAGGTCTGGTTTGGGGG
>NW_008692178.1:917-1989 GCF_000695815.1 Acanthisitta chloris
GCATTCCCCCAGCTGGAAGAGCTGCTGTGGAAGGCTGAGTGGGGAGTGGGGTGTCTCAAAATGCTGAGGAAACTTCTCTGGAAACCTCCCTCTATCTAGCCCTGGTGCAGCAGCTCTGGTTTGGGGGTGCCTGTAGCCCCCCGCAGTGGCCGCAGTGCAGGGTGAGGATCCACGCTCCTGGCTCAGCTCCCGTCCCTCCCGCAGGAAGCCGACGTTCGGGAGCACTGAGAGGAAGACGCCCGTTAAAAAACTGGTGTCCGAGTTCTCCAAAGTGAAGAGTAAAACTCCAAAGCACTCCCCGGGGAAGGAGGAGTCGGGCGGCTCCTTGGCTGAAACTGTTTGCAAACGAGAACTGCGGAGCCAAGAGACTCCGGAAAAGCCGCGGTCGCTGCTGGAGACGCCTCTCCGTGCCTCGGCCCCCCCGAAGGGCCCTGGAGCCCACCCCAAGGAGAAGGGCTTGGGCAGCGAGGCCGACGACCTGCCCTATCTCTCCACCACCGAAATGTACTTGTGCCGCTGGCACCAGCCGCCCCCGTCACCGCTGCCGCTGCGGGAGCCTTCCCCGAAAAAGGAGGAGACTGTAGCAAGTAAGGATGGAGAGGAGGATGGAGAAGCTGCTGTGGTGTGCTGGGCTGAGCTGGATGGGGGTCAGGGCTCAGCACCCTCGTCCTGAATCCAGCAAAGGGCTCCTCCCCTTCCCAAAGGAGTCCCTGTGGTGCTGGAAGAGGTGCTGCACTGCTGGCTCCTTCCACAGCTCTCCCAAATCCCATCTCCAGCTCACCCTGCTCCGGGCAGGGCTCCTGTCCTGCTCCCCTGGTGTCTGTTGGAGCCAAGGGTGAAGCAACTTCCCGTGGGTGGTTGGGAAATGTGTCCGTGGCTCGTGGCACTGACGCAGCACTGGTGTCACCTGCTGTCCCCAAATCTGGTGCCTGTCTCTTTGGACCCAGTGTGGTGGGTGCTGGGGATGGGAGCTGGGCTGTGCACAGGAGAGCTCAGCATATCCCTGAAGTGGCTCAGGTTTGCTCGGCTCGGGGGTGGCAATGAGCTCTGCCTCCCCCCAGATCCCCCAGCA
>NW_008692178.1:2143-2455 GCF_000695815.1 Acanthisitta chloris
ACTGCCGCTCCGGAGCTGGCGGTACCCCAGGGCTTTCCTGGCTGTTCCAGGTGGCACCTCATCCCCTCATCTGGCATAAATCCCTGCTGGGTGTGCGGGTCAGGCTGGGGAGATGGACCAACCCCTCCCAGGGTTTGGCGCTGGGATGATGAACTCATCCCTGTGTGATGCTGTTGCAGAATCTGGACGACAGCGTCTTTTCCAAACGGCATGCGAAGCTGGAGCTGGATGAAAAACGCAGGAAAAGGTGGGAGCAAAGGGAGGGATGAGGGTCCAGTCCCACATGGGAGGGTCACCTGGCGAGGGAGGATG
>NW_008692178.1:2478-2846 GCF_000695815.1 Acanthisitta chloris
GAATGCTGCTGGAGAAGGGATGCTCCCACACCACTGGCAGTTGGTGCAGCCCCCAGGGAAGATCTGGTGCTGCCATGGCTCCTCACTTCCCCTGCCATCCTGTTTTCCAGGTGGGACATCCAGCGGATCCGGGAACAGAGAATCCTACAGCGGCTGCAGCTCCGAATGTACAAAAGGAAAGGGATTCAGGAGTCGGAACCTGAAGTTACCTCATTTTTCCCTGAGCCAGATGATGGTGAGTGGCTTGGGAAGGTGGGAGGTGTTGGCAGACAGGGGGTGTTGGGGGGCAGTGTCTCACACTCTGGTATCTCTCCACAGTGGAAAGTTTGCTCATCACCCCTTACCTGCCTGTCGTCGCCTTTGGCAGG
>NW_008692179.1:0-2308 GCF_000695815.1 Acanthisitta chloris
TCATAGAATTATAGACTTTTTTGGGCTGGAAGGAACAGAAAGATCATCCAGTCCCACCTCTGCCATGGGCAGGGACACCTCCCACCAGCCCAGGTTGCTCCAAGCCCCATCCAACCTGTCCTGGAACACTCCCAGGGATGGAGGAGCCACAGCTGCTCTGGGCAACCTGTGCCAGTGCCTCACCACCCTCACAGCCAAGAATTTCTTCCCAATATCCAATCTTTATCTACCCTTACTTGCAAACAGAATTGTGCTGGGACATGTTTTCAACCTGCTTCTGATTTTTCAGAGCAATTAATCATTTAAATCTGTTCACAAACCACTCAGAACCTTTTGTACTGCTTTTTTTTGCCAAGGGCTTTGGTTCAGTGTCACACACAAGGATGCACAGGCTTAAGGCAGAGCTTCTTTGACTAGAAAATGAGGAGAATATTTATCAGACAGCTTTGATGCTCAGGTTGTTGTGTCTAAATTCAGAATCTGAGCTTCTCAGAGGAGAAGTTGCTACAGAGCTTCAAAGCCTTGTTTGGATGATTTGTTAACTTGGGAGTGACTCCTTACCAGTACTCCCAATTGATTTGTATTCAGGGAGTTCAGAATACTTTCCAGGTGCAAAGGTTTTCCTGGGAGAAATGTTGCAGTTTTCACCCCCCAAAATCAAGGTCTGGATGCTCAGTGCATCCTTGCCCTAGTTATCAGCCTGAATTAGAATATGCAGCTATTTATACTGAGAACCTACATCTCAGTGCCAAAAATAGAGTGAAATAAACCCTCATGAGGAATTAAAACAACATTAGAAATAACAGTGCTGCATTCCAACAGCTCAGGTGTGCCATGGACATGGTTTGGGTCCAAAGCATTTAGATTTAGCAGTGACTAACTCCAATGCATCTTTCCAGACCTGTTTTCACAGCAGGATTTAGCCCAGGGATTGAGCAGACACAGTTTCCAGGAGAGAAGTAATGCTATGAAGTGAGGAACAGGAAATATTTGGCTCCAGTCCTCCTCCTGTGATCAAGAAAAAGGTGATCCCACTCTGTGCTGGACCTGCTTGGGCTACAGAGAGGGTTAGAGCAGCCCACTAAGGAAGTTGGTGCCACCCATCCCCATGGGATAGTCCTTCCCTTGGACTGGGTGTACCCAAGGCATGGCAGAGACAGTTCCTGGAGTTATTCCTACCTGAGTGGGGTGGGAGGAGGTGACTATGCCATCCCTTCTCCCCCAAAACAAAGCCCAAGGATCCTGGAGCCAATCACCTGCAAATTTCCAGGGGGTTGGAGTTAGCTCCTGGTACCTGACTACAAACTCCTAAAAGCCTCATTAATCTGAAATGCACCTAATCCTCCTTAATAAACCAATCATGCTGTCACATGTTATTGCAGAGTTTGGATGATTACAGGATTACCCTAAAACCCATTAACTCTTCCTTGGCCTCCAGGGCTGTGCAGAGCCTGCTAAAATAAATGAGGCTGTTGAGTAATGAGGGAGAAACAATAACACATCCACATCCAACCACCCACGTGTAGAGTCCCATGTGCACGTGCTCCTGCTCTCTTGGGCTTGCCAAGAACTTAGCCACTCCCCACAGCTCCTAACCCAAACACCTCTGGCACCACAGTTCAGAGTTTGGGACATGGCTGTGTCCTCTGGGGGATGGATCCCACCACTCTAGCTCAGGTCTCTGTGCTTGCTCAGCTTGAAGAGAACATCCTTGTCCTCCTCTGAGCACTGTGTGTCCCCATGACAGAGCTCCAGCTGCCTGCTGGTTGGGTGAAGGGTGGTTAAACTCTGCAGGCTGGAAACATCCATGGGACCAGGACAAGTGGAGAAATGAGCCTGAATAAAAGCCCTGGATTAAAGAAATAAGAGGAGCTGAACATCTCATCTTAGGTTAGACATCAGGAAGCATTTCTTCACAGAGAGGGTGGTCATACACCTGGCCAGGCTTTGAGAGAGGTGGTTAATACCCCAACCCTGGCACTGTTTAAGACATGGGCACAGGTTGCCCAGGGAGGCTGTGGATGCTCCAACTCTGGCAATGTTCAAAGCCAAGTTGGATAAAGCTTTGAACAACCTGTTTTGGTGGGAGATGTCCCTGTCCAGGGCAGGAGGTTTGGGCTAGGTGATCTCTAAGGTCCATTCCAACCCCTTAACATTCTATGATTAAGAAGTATTTGGACAATGTTCTTTATGGGCTTTGCTTTTTGATCAGTCCTTAATTGATGAGACTATTGGACTAGAGGATCCTTATAAGTCCCTTCCAACAGTAATTTTTTCTCCTCCTCCCCTCCCCTCTCCCTCTCCCTCT
>NW_008692180.1:0-238 GCF_000695815.1 Acanthisitta chloris
CCCCTGGTACTCCAAAAATTGCCCCTGAGAGCCCAGAAATTGCCCCTGGGACACAAGAATTGCCCCTGAGAGCCCAAAATTGGCCCTGAGAGCCCAAAATTCACTCCAAAAGTCCCAAAAATTCACCAAAAAAAGCTCAAAAAATCCATCTAAGATCCCCAAAAATTGCCCCTGGGACCCCAAAAATTGCCCCTGGTACTCCAAAAATTGCCCCTGGGATCCCAAAAATTGCCCCCGA
>NW_008692181.1:0-1492 GCF_000695815.1 Acanthisitta chloris
TGGAAATGTTGATTATAGTGCTAAACATCCATCAAGGATGTGTTTTGTGCTTTAGGTGTAACACAGACTGTTTCCAGTGCTAAACTGAACTGTGCTATAGGAAATGTAACTTTAATTTTAAAAAGTCACTAATCAGTGCACGTTTGTAATTCCAGTATTTGGGAAACTATAGTCAGAACAAGCTTTGGCATTAGTAGTAAGTTGATAATTAGCATTTTACAGATGCTACTGCAGTTATACTATAGATATTTCTCAAGACCTGATCAGTTAGGGGCTTAGAGCAAATAGATGCTGAGGTTCAGCTTCAGCCACTTTGTATTTCGATTTCTCTCAGGTGAGCTGCCAGTGAGCAGGACTCTTGCAAAGGGAGTTTTGGCACAATAAGTGGTTTTCTTGAGTTGAGCAAAGAGGGACATTTTTTATTTGCAGCCCCTTGTTGCTAACTGTGGTGAGGAAAGGACTTGCATCTGGATGTTAAAAATTACATTTTCTGGGGGGGAAATGTGTGGGAAAACTATAACATGGTAGTTGATTTTGTTCTATTTTAATAGGCATGAGCCAACAACTTGGGGAGCTTTTAATAAAAACTAATCTAAATGGTTTTAAATTTTGCTGATACTGAAAACTGGAATATTTCTAAATGAAAAAGTCAAAAGTGGGTTTTAAAAACAATCTGATATTAGCTTTTTTTGGCAAAAAATCAGAGACTCTGTCCTTTTAAATATGAATATAGGCTTTGTTGATTTTCCCTTGCTGATACATATTTAGAAGAGAGTTGCAGAAACCTCTAGTAAATCCATAGCATGCACAGAGGTGTATATTTTACAAAAAGATCAGACAGTATATTATAGAATAAGAGTAGAATTTTTGAAAAATAGGTTTTATTCATGATGATAACCACTGATGCTGATAGCTGAGTGTGACTGCTTAGAACCTCTGAGAGCACATCTGATGTTACCTGATATACACAGTCAAGACATTTGGAAAAAAGCTCACTAATTCTTTTCACCTCAATCCATAATATGCTATTTTTAAAGAGATGCATATCACCAGCTGCAGTGTAATTTAGAGTATCATGCTGAAACTTCTCTGGTCTTCTCAGAGAGTCAGTCATCTACAGATGGATGTTTTCAAGGAAAAAAAAGTTACTCAATCCAAAACACTGCAGGATAAAGCTTTGATTACTGTTTTGAAGTTAATTAGAATTCATAATATTCATTCATATTACTTGACAAAAAAGGTCTTAAAAAATAAAGGTTGTGTTAAAAATTGTGGGTCCTTGATACCTTTGAGAAAATCAGGAGATGTGTTGGTGTTCTGGAAGGAACAAAAAGGTCTAATTAGTCTGTAAGAAATGGAGTCTTTGGCACATGAGACAACTACCTCTCATCCTGGCCAATGTATTGGCTGTAATTTCATTATTCCCTTCCTATCTCCCAGCACAGCTGGTTGCTCAAGGATTGCAAGTTTTCTGTGGCAGAGAAAGCTCTGA
>NW_008692182.1:0-3018 GCF_000695815.1 Acanthisitta chloris
TTAGGGTGTCTGGTTGGTTTGCTGCTCCTAAGATCAGCTTTCTCCCCGCCACGCCTCCCCTCGCCGCAGAAAAGCCTGCCAAGAGTTCGCCTTGCCTGAGTCTGTCCCCGTCCCGCAACACGGTGGAAGCTTGGAAGGGTTAAAGGTTATTCAGATAGCGTCTGTGTTGTGTGGTGGTGAGGGTCAGGCTCACTGCAGGAGGTTTTCGAGATGAGACTGGATGTGGCACTTAGTGCCACGGTCTAGTAACCATGGTAGGGTTGGACTCGATGATCTCTGAGGTCTCTTGCAACCAGGCTGATTCTATGATTCTATGATCATGAACTTTTTCAAGAGCCAGACCAGAATAGTTACACCAGTTTAGTTGTTAAAAATACTTGTGTTCAGCACCTCTTGTAGCTGAAACAGTAAAGTTTTGCCACTTAATAGCAATACCAGAGCTGTCTCTTGACTGAAACATCTAGCGGAGGTGGTGGTCAGGGTGGGGTGTACTGAAATGACTTTTCCGGTTAAATTTGAACAGTCTTCTTCTTCCTGGCCTTGACTGTGTTTTATGCAATAGGTCTGGAAACAAAATCTGGTACTAAGAAAGCTCCAACTTTCCAAAAATAAAATGTTAGATCAAACTTCACACCTATTTGGAAGTTCAATATATATAAACTCGCTTTTTCTCCCATGTGGACCTTGTAAGAAAGACCCAAGTGTTAGATCCACTGACACGGAGGTGGCTGAAGGTCTGATTAGGTTAGATGGACTTTGAACTACCATTGTACACTTGGGGTTTTGAGAAGTCCAGGCCTTCCATAGCATAACACCCATCTATGGTCTTTAAGCAAACCTCTGCAGAACAGTAGACAAACACAGTACACAAATACAGTGTTGACTTCTTCACTTATCCTTAGGGTTATTTGGCATAATTTTGTAAGCTTTAGCAGTGGTAGGAAGAGTATAAGCCCCTTGAATTTCCACATTGTAAAGAGTATTTCTCTACATAAAATATTTTTGGAGGACTGTATTTTTAACAGATTGTTTCTTTAAGTATTGTATTTAAAATATTTTAATTCTAAAATAAAGTCTGGTTAACACCTCAGAGGTGTCCCAGTCATGTCTTTTACACTTACATGAAGATATTTCTGATAATGATTTTTACACCTTTCTGAAAATACAGCTCTAGGTTGGGATTAGTCTTTGCTGTTTGTGGCTTGTGTATTTCATTACATTAATAAGCATGATCAGGATACTGTTAATTTTACATATTTTTTTTAGAGTTTAAAGCAATTCCAGTTTACAGTTAGCCAGAGCAGAAGTGTTATTTTAATTAGCAAGCATGCCTTTGCAACTAGAGTCAGAAAACAAATGCCTTAAAAACTAAACTTAATCCATAGAAACTGAGCTTGGTACAGTTGCATATCTTAATAGAATTTCTTCTCAAAACCTACGTTGAAACTTGTTTAGGTGAAGGTGAATATTTGATATTTTATTTTGCCTTTTGTGTATGAATTTTTAACATTTGCACCTCTTTTTTATGCTCAATGGGTTTTTGCATTTTTCACACTAAACCTGGGTCGTCCCAATACACTTAATACTGCTGCTATGTAGTCTTCAACACTCCCTAGTTTAATTGTGCGTGTAGCCTGTGTCCAGAATTAAGAGTATGCATGTATTTCTGTATTTGCGTTTATGAAGACTTAGATTTTAATCACATTGAAACAGGAGTGCTGTCATTTACTCTGTGTGTACAAAGCACCTAGAACAGCATTCTGATTTTAAGTTCATAGCGCTCACAGCATGAACAGAAACTTACTAAAAGGTAAGGGGAGTTCAGATTAAATATGGGGAAAATTTGTAAAGGTAGTTGACAGTTTCTGCACTCCATTGATGGAGGTATTTTTCAGGGAATTTGTTAGCCACCAGCCCTGCGTAGTTCTGTGCGAGTGATGCTGCCAGGGTTGGAATACAGCCTGGAAAATCATCCCTTCCACACTTTGTGGATTGTTTGTAATGTTCCGCAGTACAAAACTTTCCATTTATAAGAATATTTATGAATATGCGTGCAACTACTTTTACTCTGGCTTTCTTCCAGTTTCCATACAATCAATCCTCTTCCTGTGGTACTGTATCATTTAATTTGTTTTGGTCTCAATTCCCATTAATGAGAGCTTTGGTTCTTTAATATTTTCTGAAGACAATCGTTTCCCAGTGAGCAAAATCATGTTAGCAGTACTCTTCAGGCATGCAGCCATCTTGCTGCTATAAAATGTCTATAGCTTTCATGCCTCTCTTAATTATTTGAGGTCTTGAATAATGCAGGGATTTTGCAGTAGGAACAGACTGGCTAGTACAACAGATTGTAGTTCAGGAGAGGTCCGTGTGGTAACGCATAGAAAAATGTGTTCCTTAAACAGAATATATGGTGGATTTATGTATTTCTCGCTCCTGGAGAGTGAGAGGAAGCATAATTTTTCAGTAGTTGAGAGAGTGTAGGGGTGATACTTATTGGTATTTTTGGAATGCTACATTATTTAAATTTTGTCGCAGTCCCGATGTGCTGTAAGGCGAGCTGGTGGGGAAGGTGGCTGGCCTGGCTGAACAGGGAGACTTTGCAGGAAATTATGGAAATAAAAGGGAGCTTACCAACTCTAGAAAAAAGGACAGGCTACTCAAGAAGAGTTCAGGGATATAGTCAGGTCATATAAGAAGAAAATTACAGAGACAAAGGCACAGATTGAATTCAATCTGGCCACTTCTGTCAGGGATAGCAAAAAGTGTTTTATTAAATACATCAATGACAAAAGGCAGGGCAAGGAAGACCGTCATTCCTTGTTGGACATGGAAGGGAACAGAGTGACCCAAGATGAGGAAAAGGCTGAGGTACTTTACACTTTCTTTGCCTCAGTTTTTAATAGTAGGACATGTTGTCCTCAGAACAACTGGCCTCTAGAGCTGATAGACAGATATAGGAAGCCAAATAGTCCCCCTGAAATATGAGAGGAAATGGTTAGTGATCTGCTTAGCCGC
>NW_008692182.1:3108-3438 GCF_000695815.1 Acanthisitta chloris
TACGGCAGCTCAGGCTGTTACACAGGTGACACAAGGCTGCCTTTACAGGTGATCAGGCACAGCCTTGGGTGCAAAGCAGTGGAGATTCACTTCTGGCCTTCACAGCAAGGTGAAGGGTCTGTACAGGTGTTGTCAGATCATTGCTATTGCTGTAGGTGTGCCAAGGAGCCTTTCGGGTCCAGACAGACTGGGACAGCTCCAGATTCACATCTCATGCTCCTCCCAGGACAGGAATGAGGGGATGAGGGGAAGGCTGTGGATGTAGACTACATGGACTTCAGCAAAGCGTTAGACCCCATCTCAAATAGCACACTCCTGAAAAAGCTGGCA
>NW_008692183.1:0-3905 GCF_000695815.1 Acanthisitta chloris
GGGGATGGATTGCATCTGCATCCCTGTAGCACCTCCCCAAATCTGCTGGGATGCTCGTGGTGGGACAAAAATAGAAAGGGGATGCTCCTCGCTGCACCCCTGTGGGAAAACTGGAGTTGTGTTTTCCCCTCTGGATAATAGGGATGAAGCCCCGCGGCTGTGCAGCCAGTCCTGGAGCAGCCAGGGCTGAGTCACCAGCCCCAGTGCCCCACGGCTGTGGAGCTTTCCCACGGCTCAGGACTCGTGGGGCTGGATTTTCCCAGCCCTTCTGGCTCTCTCGGCTGCGGAGCTGCCATGGGATGCCATCCCGGCTGGTTTCACCTCCGTTGGCAACGTTGCAGGGCTCTGGAATGGCCTTGGAGCCACATCCTTGCTGTGGGTAGCACAGTGACCATCCCTGCCTGTGACAGTTCAGGATGGGACTCATCCCAGCAGTGACCTCTGGAGATGCCACTTGATGGTTCACCCAGCCCATGTGTAACTTTCCTCTTGCCAAACCACCACGAAGAGATTTGCCCCATGGGAGAGCAGGATCAGGGCTGGGATTTGGAGTGACCTGAGCACCAGCAGCAGTGGGACGTGCTCAGGCCCCACCAGCTCCAGGCAGAAGTTTGGGGTCACATTCATCTCCATCCGTCCTTGTGCAACCCACGTACCAGCGAGGCAGGAGGTGACAGGCAGAGCTTCACGCACACAAGGAGAGGGAGAATCCAGGCAAAACACCTCCCAACCCTCCAGGAGTGACCCACAGAGCAAGAGGCCCCGGGAGTCACTCTGCAGCTTCGAGCACTGTTGTCCCCGTGCTCCCAAATACCAGAGATTCCAGCCCTAAGCCGCCGGCCCAGACCTGCGAGGCAGGATTAGCCAGTGCCCTCCGGCTGCTCCTGGCAGGAGCAGCGAAAACTCCGGCAAAAGGCAGAAGAAAAGAAAAACTTCTCTTGGGAATTTCCTTTTCTCTTTTCTTCCCCCTCTTTTTTTTCCCCCCTTGTTTTCCCTAATTAGCACGGAGCACTGACAGCGGTTAGTGGCTGCAGGGCTCTAGGCTAATTACAGCTCTTGGCTTCCAGTTTGTCCCAGTCTGGCACTGCAGGAGGACCCGGTTTGGTTGGGACAGGGTGGAGGAGGAGGTTTTCTCCACGGAGCCTCACTCTTTCTTCCTTCTTTTTCTCTGGATTCTTGCTGACAGCAGCATCTGTCATCTAACAATATCTCCCGTGCAGAGCAGCAGCCGTGGAAAGCACCCAGAGCTCTTTGCTGAGCACGAGCCTCACGGCCACCACGGCCACCGTGGCCACCAAACCCCCTCACACAACTGGGAGGGCACCCGGTGACCCTGTGGTCATCAGGGATGGGAATTAAAGCTCAGAGGAGACAATCCCCTCTGTTCCCTCCCGCAGGGCCGAGCAGCTCTGCTCCAGGAATAGGTTTATCCTGCCCCTGACCTTGTGGTGGCTCTGCCCAGGGACAGTCACCCATGGCCATGAGCTGTGCCAGGGCAGATCCCAGGCGGAAGGAGATGGGATTTTTACTCTGGCAAAGTCCCTCAGCACAACTTGTGCATGGCTGGCTTCTTCCCACTGCCCAGCTGGGATGGCCTCGGGGTGTCCCCAGTGTGGCGCGGCCGGGATGACTCCAATTCCAGGCTGCAATTCCTGCACGGAGCTTTCTCATCCAACCACAGGGTCACCACTCCAGCCCTTCCCTTGCTGGGGGGCACACAGGATTTCCTCCCCAGCACCCTGCAGGGAGCTCACTTCCATGAAAAGCTCACTTGCATGAAACCATGAGATATTTCCAGGCCGTGTCCCAGCACTGATGTCCCGATGGGGAACCCACATCCCCCCGATCTGTCCGTGTGTCCTGCGGGCTCTGCACCCTGCCGAGGCGCTGGGAGGTGGCAGGATGGAGCAGGGCGGCAGCTGCCCGAACCCCCTGCCTGGCTCCAGCTGTTTCCAGCTGTTTCCTTGGCTCCTTTCCCCCCCCTCCCCGAGGCTCTGCAGCACAATGCGGCCCCGAAGCAGCCCCAGATGAACTCATCTCGGCAGCGCTTGGTTTTTCTAACGATGTGCTAAGAGCTTTCTGTACTTTCTCCCTGCCCCAGTTCGTGCTGATGCTTCTCCAGGTCTCTGGGTATCCCTGCTCTCTCCCTGAATTCTTGATCCCCTCTTGGAATCCCCTCTCCCTCCCCTGAATCCCTTCTCCCTCCCTCCCTCAAATCTCTGCTCCCCTCCTCAAATCCCTTCTCCTTCCCTCAAATTCCCTCTCACTTCCTTGAATCCTCTCTCCTTCCCTCCAATCCCCTCTCCCTCCCTCAAATCCCCTCTCCCTCCCTTGAATCCCCACTCCCTTTCTCCAATCCCTGCGAAAATAAATCTTTTTGGGGGTGGGATAAAAAATAAAAAAAGGATCAATCCCAATTTCCAGCGGTGGAAGACAAGGAATGATCTGCCTCTTTGTGGCATTCCCAACTCCCTTTGGTACATTTGCTTTTGGGGGGCTGAGAGTAATTAGATCTATGTTTAACACCATATGGAGCCAGTGGATGAGCTCCTGGACCCAAAATCCAGAGGCTGCATCCAGCCCAAATCCAGGGCTGGGTTGTGGCTGCCACCCCTAAGTGAGAGCAAGGAATGCCATCGGCACAGACTCCTCATTTCCCAAGGAATTCAACTTTTCACACTTCTTTTTCCCATATAAAATCTTTATTACGGACTTTTAAACTTCCTCCTGGTGTTTGGCACACTTGGGACACGTATTCCCTGGAATATTGCTCACTGCATTGTGTTCATGGCTTTTCCAGCTGGATTCCTTACACAGCATCTTCCAGCAGCTCCATGGCACAGGCACACCCTGGAATGAGCCCCGAGGGGCTGTGGGACCCCCGGATGGGCAGCAGGGGCTGCTTGGCCATGGGAAATAGCCCAAAATCCCCTTCCTGCCCCCCAAAAATCAGGTTTATTTAATTGGTGAGGATGTAGCCTGGCCAGGAAGGGCTGCAGGTGAGTTTTCTCAGGAGGGTAATCCCGGGAGTCTTGCAACACCCAGAGTTCACCTTGATGCTGTGATTCAAGTAGGAGGAGGAGGAAGAGGAGGAGGAAGAGCACTGGGATCGTCTGTTTACAGGACACACTGTGCCAGCCCCTCCGGACTGGGAGCACCAGTATCCCCCGTTAACGGGATGATAATGGGGTGCACCCCTTGGTTCGGGATGCCCCATTAACGGGGTGCCCTATGCTATCCCCCCTCCCAGCCCAGGAGCATCAGGATTCCCCGTTACTGGGACACACCATGCCATGCTGCAGCCCAGGATCCCCGGGATTCCTTGGTATCGGGATGCACCGTGCCATCCCCTGCCAGTCCAGGGTGCCCCGGTAATGGGGGTGCACCATGCCATCCCCTGTCCTGGGATGCCCATGACACCCTGTTAAAAGGGTGCATCATGTCATCCCCCTCTGGTCCAGGATCCCCCATTCCCAGGATGTCCGTGATCCCCTAGGAACAGGATGCACCATGCTATCCCCCTCTGGTCCAGGATCCCTGGGATCCCCTGATAACGGGATGCAGCATGCCATCCCCCCCGGTCCAGGATCCCCCGTTCCCGGGGTGCCCCATGCCATCCCCCCCGGTCCAGGACCCCCCATTCCCGGGGTGCCCGTGATCCCCTAGTAACGAGATGCCCCATGCCATCCCCCCCGGTCCAGGACCCCCCATTCCAGGGGTGCACCATGCCACCCCTCCAGTCCAGGATCCTCTGTTCCCGGGGTGCCCGTGATCCCGCCCGATGCCATCCCCCCTGGTCCAGCATCCCCTGTTCCCGGGGTCCCTGTGACTCCCGTTCCCGGGGTGCTCGTGATCCCCTAGTAATGGGATGCCCCATGCCATCTCCTCCATTCCAGTCCCCCCCA
>NW_008692184.1:0-3980 GCF_000695815.1 Acanthisitta chloris
GAGGTGTGTCTCGCTGTGGCTTTTGTTGTGCTGCGAAGCAGCTGATTCCGCTCGGAACGCGCGGAGGAGGATACATCTCAGCTGGGATAGGCTGAGAGAGTCGGGGACGTTCAGCCTGGGGAAGAGGAGGTTGTGTGGAGACCTCCCAGCGAACTGCCAGTATTTAAGGAGGTCCAGGGAAGCTGCAGAGGGACTCGGTGGTAGGAGCTGCAGCGATTAGCAATAGGTATTTACGGGTATTTATTACCCCCTTCATAATTTTCTTATGGGTAGATTCATCAGCAGGAGGTGTTTTCCCCAAAAGAAAATAAGGCAGATGATAAGGCTCCATAATGTCACAAAACCACAGAATCAATTAGGTCGAAAAAGACTGAGTCCAACCTGTGACCCATCACCACCTTGTCAACTACACCAGAGCACTGAGTGCCACATCTAGCCACCCGTTCAACACCTCCAGAGATGGTGACTCCACCACCTCCCTAGGCAGCACGTTCCAATGTCTGATCACCCTTTCTGTGAAGATATTCCTCCATTCCAAGAGTATTTAACTAGTTTACTAAATATATAATGAACTTCTGTTTATTCAGTGAAAATACTCAGTGTGTAGGGAGTCTTACTGTGTAGGCAGGGAGTAAAGTCTTTCTGTGTATAAAACATAGGCAGAGAATAAAGACCAGAATAAGCCACATAATGGTCCAACGAGCCAAGAGGTTGCAAGGTCAAGGCTCACTCCATGGAAGAAAAAGGGTTCCAATAAAAGCAAGGTTTCTCTTTCTAATTCAGCTGTGACTGACTACGAAAACAGGACAAAGCTATTAAACATAAATACATCAAGTATGCTACAAAAAACCTAGAGCAGAATAGATAATCTACATCCCTCAGCTTCCTGCTAGAACAGAAACACTTCTCTTTCTACTTTTGGATAGTCCAACCCAAGCTTTCCAAAACAGGCTGAGAGAGTTGGGGCTGTTCAGCCTGGAGAAGAGAAGGTTGTGTGGAGACCTCAGAGCAACCTGCCAGGATCTGAAAGGGGCTGCAGGGAAGCTGCAGAGGGACTCTGTGTTAGGAACTGCAGTGACAGGACAAGGAGAAATGGAGAGAAATTGAGAGAGGGAAATTTACATTAGATATCAGGAAGAAGTTTTTGCTGTGAGGGTGGTGAGACACTGGCACAGGTTGCCCAGGGAGGCTGTGGCTGCCCCAACCCTGGCAGTGTTCAAAGTCAGGTTGGATGAAGCCTTGAGCAACCTGTTCTGGTGGGAGGTGTCCCTGCCCAGGGCAGGGGGTTGGGACTGGGTAAGCTTTAACGCTCATTCCAACACCTTAAATTTCTATGAAACTATGTTCTTAAGGGCCTGTGGATCAGTGCTGCAGGGGTTGGCAGCATAGGGCATATGTTTTTTTCCCCATAGGATAACCTGAATTGGACCCACATGGATCATTGAGTCCAACTCATCTTAACACGGTTTATGTGTTCCCAGCAGGAACAGGTGGAAACATGCAGCCATGGAAAAATGAGTGGGAGCATGAAGTCTGCAGCTGGGGATGCTTCCAGCTGGGAGTGGTATCTGGAGAGCCACCAGTATGGGTTATATTCACAGGATCACGGAATGGGTTAGGTTGGAAGGGACCACAGTGGGGCGTCTGGTCCCACCTCCCTGCTCAAGCAGGGCCAGCCCACAGCACATAGCTCAGGATTGTGTCCAGATGGTTCTGAAATATCTTCAGTGAGGGAGAATCCACGACCTCTGGTCAATCTGTTCCAGTGCTTGCTCACTGCACAGGGAAGAAGTTCTTCTTCGTGTTCAGGTGGAACTTTCTGGGCATCAGTTCTTGCCTGTTACCTCTTGTTTGATTGTTGGGCCCCATGGAGCAGAGCCTGATGCATCCTCTGACACATCCCTTCAGGTCCTCAGTCACATCCCACTGGCATCACTGGCAGCATGGCATGACATCAATGCAATGTTCTATCCAGAAAAGCTTAGAAAGGCTTAGAAAAGCAAAGAATGAAAAGAGGCGTCCTGTGGAAAAGCCTGAGCACACTGGTGACACATGAGGTTATAAAACCATTTGGGCAAAAGCATAAGTAAAACATCCCAGTGCTGATACCCATTTTCAAGAAAACCTTCACTACTTTAGCTGATACTAAATAACTATCAGCTTGTAGCTAAGGAAACAGAGTTATCTGTAGGAGAAGCAAAGCTTGTGGTTAACAAGAATGTCTCCAGGCTCAGGAGAAAGGCTTAGCTTTCGGCTCACAGCATGTCCTGGGAAACCTATGTTTTATACACTGAAAAACTTTACTGCCTGCCTGTGCAGTGAGACTGTTGCTCATACAGCTGAGTATTTTCACTGAATAGATAGATGTTCATGATATTTTTAGTAAACTACTGATATTCTGTTGGAATGGAGGAATATCTTCACAGAAAGGGTGATTAGACATTGGAATGTGCTGCCAAGACACACTCCCAGGGAGTTGGTGGAGTCACCATCCTTGGAGGTGCTCAGGGAATGACTGGACATGGCACTTAGTGCTCTGGTCTAGTTGACAAGGTAGTGATGGGTCACAGGTTGGACTCAGTGATTTCAGAGATCTTTTCCAACCTGATTGATTCTGTGATTCTGTAATTCTGTGACAGTATGTATTTCACATGTCTCCCACCTCCTCAATAACCAAAAGTGTTAATGCAATAGAATGCTAAGGCTCAAATAGCTAATGCAGGCAAAGCCTTTAATGCTGAAAGAAAAGGGAAAAGAAAACATGGCCATAAAATGTTTTCAAGCTTCTGGGCAAAGTTCTGGGTTCTTTGTGTTAAAGTAGAGGTATGTGACTTAGCAGTCTCCCAGTGATACTGTGCAGGGCTACTTGGCATGTTTCCTGGTGGCTCTGGGAAAGAAAATACTACAGTCTGCAAACTAAATTCTCTTGTTGAAGGCTTTGGTTCAACCCTCTGTTATGTGCAAGGTCACATATTACCAAGTACAATGGCAGCTTTTAGGGCATAGAGCAGAAACTGTTGACAGTGAGGATTTTGTGGCTCTATGTTTCAACTAATAAGGGGTTGGATTTGTGATCTCTGAATACCTAGCAGCAAGCATGTCAGTTGTCAGCAAATTGATCTCATGTGACAGGTAGTACACTCAGTTGTTCTGCCTGGGTTTCTGTTTCAGCACCTTGGTCCCAGCAGAAAGTGCTTCCCTGTTTCTGCTGCTGCTCATGGCCTGTCCAGCCCTGCCCAGGATACTCTCCCTTGCTCTGGGATCTTGAGGCAGCTGAGCTAAGTCCCAAACAAGTACAGAACAGAGGAACACAGGTTTGGTACTCATAACCTAAGGTAAATTTCTCAGAAGTCCTTGCAATGATTACTACAGGGAACAGGAGCAAAGTCTGATCATCTGTTAGGACACAGAGGGTTGTTTTGAACAAACACATCCAAACCTGACAGTGAATTTCCAGGATACAGCCAGTTCCCAGGCTTTTATGTCATATTTAAAGCATTCCAAGGAGTGTTTTCACACACACCAGTACTCATTCCAATTTCTGTCACTGCCTGTATCACCCAGACCCTATTGCTTATCTGTAAGCTACACTAACAGATGTGAAGGAGGAGTGAGCAATTCCATGGAGATTCAGAAGACAATCTCCACAGTGGAGAGGTGGAACATGCACTGCACCTCATTTTAATTGTCAGCACACTAAGCAGATAAACAAACTCTTAATGACTTCACATGCATTTCACTGGTCATGGAGCTGTGCCGGGAAATGCTCAGGTTAAACATGGAAAACACAAGTTTGTGCAAGAAGTTAAGGCTAACAACCAGTTATTGTTTAAAAAAAAAACAAGAGGACACTAAACCAGTGATGACTCAGACTCAGTGAGACAAACAAAACTGGGTTTATCATTGGTTTAGTACAGCTCTTTTAGATGTAAATGGGTCCTAAAATAAAATTTTTGTGAGAAAAAAGTTTTTTACTGTGA
>NW_008692185.1:0-12560 GCF_000695815.1 Acanthisitta chloris
GCGGGGCATTTCCCACCCGTAACGCGCAGGAAAGGGTGTTTTCCCCCGGGTAGGGCGCTGGTTTAAAGGGGTGATGGTGGATCCGTGGCCTGCTCGAGGGGTCAGCACCGGTGCTGGAGCTCACACTCCACGATGGGCCTGAGGGCCATAGAGACACTCTGTTCCCTCCGAGTAAACCTGTGCTCACACAGCTATTCGTCAGCACTCGCTTCAGATTAAATAGGAAAATCAGTGTAATTAAACTTAAAAGTTTTGAGGTTGATGCATAAGCTGTGACAAGAAGAAGGAACTTCCTCTGGTAGCTTCGGGGCAAAGCATTCATGGAGTCATAGAATCATCCAGGTTGGAAGAGACCTCAAAGATTATCAAGTCCAACCCTACCGTGGTTACTAGACCATGGCACTAAGTGCCACATCCAGTCTCACCTTAAAAACCTCCAGGGATGGTGAATCCACCACCTCCCTGGGCAGCACATTCCAATGCCTGACTACCATTGGGATCTACCTCCTAGCCCAGAGGTGAGGAACAAGTACCACTGATTTGAAAGTGTTGGTGGTTTTCTGCTCACTTGCGATGGAGAAAGTAAGTTTGTTTCTGTGAAAAATGTTGAAAGGCTTATGCCAGCCTAGGACACTCAGAGTCCAGTAGGGTCTTGCACTACTCTTACACTTCCATTCCCCACAGATCTCACTGCCTTCATTCCCACTTACTTGAGGCTCATATTCCAATATGCAGCTTCAGCAGTCCCAACATGCAAAATTGCCTGGGCCCAGGCAGCTGATGGGCATGGTACTGGTACAGTCAGTGTCGTTTTCACATCAACTGCAAACAGCAGTTGGGCTTTTTAGGAGAGGTACAACACAGTTCCAACCTAGTAAGTTCTGGCTGGAATGGTTTCTTTTCCTTCTCTAGGTCTGCAAGATCTGTTAAAACCTTCCATCAACTTCAACAGCTTTCAGCCTTTGTTGTGAAACGGGTTAAAAGTCGATTTCCTATTTGAAAGATTGCAGGACTTTTGACCAAATCTTGTTGGCAAGAGGATGAATGACATTGTGGACTTACACTGGTCCACATGACAATGAAGTTTTGCTCGCCAAGAGCAGCTCATTGGATGTTTGGTGTTTTTACTTTTGGCAGCACTTTCCGTAATAGATAAAGTCTCTGGCTGAAATGATTTAGCCATGTTTTTCTTCATTCAGAAGTGTATTTGTTTACTGCAGTAAGTGAAAAATACAAGCAGATTACTAAAATAGTAGTTTTCTAGAAAAAAGGCATCTCTAAACAATTTACAACTCCCTTTCAGCTAAAGTGAAGTTGTGGATCAAACCTGTACAGTGGGAAAAATAGGTTTAAGTTATGAACCATAAACATTTTTTATAGTATGAGTTTAATAAGCTTTTGCTGTGCTAGTGGTGCATTTAAAGTATATATTGGTTTTCCCCCCCAACATCTCATTGGTTATTTGATTTAATGTTGTAAAGTATTCTGCTTAACAAACCAAAGCTGCATCATTATAGGCTTCACTTGAGAAAGGGACATTTCATGTCAGTTTAACCTAAGAGCAATGTTCAGTGAAATCAGCCATTGTGTTTCTGTTTTAATGGGTTTCAACCCAGGCTAGGAATGTGTGCAGGCATGTTTGCTTTTGGCAAAATGAAGAATAATGTGTGTTCACACAATGACAAGGACTGACTTCCTCTAAAGAGTCATTCCATTTGCTTTCTGCATCATGTGCACTTGGCTGGATGTGAGAGTTGCTGTAATGGAAACATGTTCCATTTGCTTCCTGCATCATGTGCACTTGGCTAGATGTGAGAGTTGCTGTAATGGAAACATCAGAATTATCTTTGGCTGCCATTGCCTCCAGTATTACTGTTTTTAGAACTTTCCCCTGTGGTTTTACTCACTGGGAGTTACTTCATAGCAAGACATCCTGTCCAGTGCCTGCCTTGGCATGACTTAGCGTAGACAGTTCAAGATAGATGAGAATAGTGTGTTGGGGGAGAGACATCAGTGTCCTTTGTTTGGCTTCATCCTCTGTCCTTCTGCCCCTCCCCCAGATACTGTGTATTAATCTTTACAACTTGCATTCATTATATCTTCATTTGAGGTATATTAACACTGGGAATTCATGTTTAGTACTATATTTCTGGTCCAGTGCAAGTACTGTATCCCCTTTGAGGGGAGAAGGAAGTTTCATTGTCAGTAGAAGCAGTTTTGTTGAATTAGTTCAGCACCAGTTTATACATTAGTGCAGCTTCAGTTAAAATATTAAGCATGTGCTAAAACTTTTGCTCTTTCACTATGATAGATCTGTAGCTAACAGACATTAGTTTAGTATTTCTAGCACTAAAAAAAAGAAAACTCTTGTTAAATCTTGCTCTTCTATGAATGTACAGAGTCATGTTGAGTTGTAGAAGTTATGTATTCCACATATGGAGTAACCTGCTCAAGGCCAAGGGATGTTCTTTTTAGAACCAGGTACTTTTCATTTCATTGTTACTCGGTGCAGAGGTGCACAGTCTTCCAAATGCCATGAGGTATATTTAAAAAGAAATAACCAGAGGTAGAGTTACAGTGAAGTAGGAGAGAGAACAGCAGCACAGTGCATTATTTATCAGTTATTGAAGCATCACCTTCCAACTCTCCTGCAATAGAGATATCAGTTTTCAGCTATTGTATGTTTAGATAAAAGCTCCAGCTACCATTTTAAACATTTTTGATACTCATCAAGATAGACAACTTTTAGAGATTTTCAGTAATTGACATTTACACTAGGATCATTATAGGTCTCCCAGCTAAGTCAGGTGAAGCTTCCTTTCATGCCCTTCACATGGTGCTCAGCTTGGGAGAGAACTTGCACCCTATACTGTATGAGCCTAGCTAAAAACAGCTTCCAGGCTTCAGGAGCTGGAAGAGTAGTGAGCTTCTCTTACTTGTAGGAGCTTACTGGGTTACACTGGATATTAGCTATCCAGTTTTTGAAAGGGGTTATTAAATTTAAACCTTTCCTCTTCTTAGTTATCTGCATCAACAGCTTGGGGTTGTTTTTAAGTAGAGAATACCATTTTTTCGTATGGTTAATGGGTAGAAATAGCTTCTTGCTGAGCTTTACTGACCTGTTTATACTATGACCCCACACACCTAACCTTCCTAGAGAGAATCTCCTATTTGCTTTTAGGAGGAAAGATTTCATCAGGTTTCCAGGACCCAAGCAAATGCATCCATACAGGACACCAGATCTATAATGGCACTGCAGCAGGTGCTTTTACTACACAGTACAGGTCTACACTGCATATAGTACTTTATTGCAGTTCTGCAAGTGTCCACACAATCTCACATCTGCATAGACATTGCAGAGTCCAATAGGTCTCCTTGGTTTTCACTTCCTCTGCTAGTATGTTCTGTGTAAGAAACACACAGGCACATTAACCCAATTACCTGGTAACAATGGTCTTTTCTTTGGCAGTTGGGAAGGACTCCAAGGAGTGGCAGGTTAAGAGTTTAAGATTGACAAGGATAAGATGATAGAGCAATTTTCTCATCATCTGAGCACTGAACTCAAGATACTTCAGACTCTGAAGTAGTGTAAGGCTAGTACTTAAGAGCACTCAGCTCTTTCTCAGCAATTATACTAGCAGCAGGACTCCTATTAGGACAAGATGTACAGTCTTTATTCTTACTCAGTTTAGCTCCATTTAGTTCAATAAAAATTATTCACACTTCTAACTCAGGCAAGAGTTTCTTTCACTTCTCTTTATACTTATTTTCAAGCAGGTTTAATTTAGAGTACATTTATCATTGCAGTACTGTAGTGATTAGGGATTTTCTGCTTATTACAGTCACCAGGGGACCAGAACAGTAATTTTTTCTTTCACTTAGATCTTTTACTAATGAAATCATGAGTTTGGGTTATAACTAAAGCATAAAGCCACATAATCATGGATACAGATTTTGTGCTTTTTTCAAGCTTGCAGTTGCAAAATGGAAGGTTAGTTTAACTTGTTGACTTGGAAGGCAAATTTTGATGAGTAAGAGCTTAACATTCTTAATAGGGACACAGTATAAACATTTGCCTCTAAAGCAAAGGAATTTATAACAGCTTCTCAGGTTAAGTATAGAACAAGTGGGGGTGTATGCATTAGGTATGCTGACACAAACGGGGCTGTCTTGCTTCTGTCACAACCTACTCATCAGTATAGGTGATCTCGGGTAAAAGTAGCATAGAAGGTATGCAAGAGGTGTGTGCTGGCTGTTACCATGCATGATCACATACATGAGGTTGCTGTGAACATGCTGTAGATTGTGTTTACTGTACGAATGCAGCCCCTGGTCTATGCAGCTGCATCACGAAGTGTTTAAGAGTTCCCTATTCTTTTCACTGCCTGACTTCTCACCAAAAATCAGGACTTCCATCTGAAGTCTGAATTTGTTACATCAGCTGTGGGGGAATACCATGGATGAGGCATATACTATTGTTCCAAGACTTGTGATGCTCACTGTTCATATAACATGTCCTAGAATCCTCAAGGTAACTTTATCGCCTCTTGTTTTTATTGTGCATGTTTTTTATCACCTACAGCAGCTGCTAGCAGTTCTGAGCCTTACTCTAATAAAAATCTAAATCAGAAGTACTTTTGCAACAGAATTTTTGTTCTTTGCCAAGTTGTTCATGACCTGTATAGAGACCGGAAGGTTGTTCAAGAAAAGCATCATTGGGTAGTGCATTATTTGAGAAAAAGCAGTATTTTGTAGTAAAGTCTATATAAAAGAAGCTAAGATGTTAACAAGGCTTACACAGAACATATACTCCAAAATAATTTTGAATGCCAGCAGTTTCTTTCCTGAAGTCATTGCTGCTGCAAAGAATGTATAGATTTTTGTTAATATACTTCTTCAGAAAGTTAGTACTTTATACTTTGCCAAAACCTAATAACTTACATTTTTCCTATCTTTTTCAGATGGAGCAAATAAAGAGGGCAAATAAACTGTTCACTAATGACTGTATATTTCTGAGGAAAACCCTGAATATTCCTGTTATATCAGAGAAACCATTGCTGTTCAATGGACTTAATTCACTGGAATCTCCTGAGAACGAAACTGTTGACAGCTCCCCTTCTTGTGATGAAGGACTAGTGACAGTTCAGGAAGAAAGTAGTTCTTCTCCCAGTCCTCAAGAGCCTGACAATCAGCCCACTGCACCAGAAGAATTATCTGCCAAAGATTTCCTACAGAGATTGGACTTGCAGATTAAGTTATCCAAACAAGCAGCCAGAAAACTAAAAGATGACAATGTCAGGTAAATACTGCTTTTGGTATTAAGTGTCTTAATCTCACCCTGAAGGCATTCTAGACTAAGCTGAACCCACTTTGTGGGGTCTCAGACAGCATCTGTAGCTTTACTTTGTCAACAGCAAGTCTCTGCTATTGTGGTGCACCAGATACATTCAGAGCACATCATTAGCAGGTGCCTTGATAATAAGGCAGTTAGAAAGGCTGCCTCACAGGCCATTGTCTAGAGAATAGCAATGCTATTTCAGAAAAGCCAGCAGGCTGGTATTCTCCAAGATGTCTTGCTATGTTAGTGGGCAACTATTTAACCCAAGCCGTAGTTTTCAGTAGAATACTAAGCCAAGGCCTATGTGGAAGCTGATTATGAACAACAAAATATGACTCCATTTTTATTCTGTCCAAAATTGCCTTGTTATTGTGTAAATATCCTTCATGATACAGTTTCAATTAAGCTATCCTATCTCCTTTCCCTATTCAGTCCTCCCTTTGTGGATCCACCTATGCAGACTTCATCTTTTCTTCAGTATTTCTGTCACAGCCAGGAGCCTCCCACACATTTGCTCATATTAAAAGCAGTACTGACATGTCTGTCACAGTGGTTATTCTGTCACATTTGTAGGTATCTCATGGAGAGTACAGAAAGACTTCAGCAGTGTTTGTTTTCCATGTCCTTGGGACAAGCTCCTTCACCTTGTTCACAGCCCATCTCTTGGGCTGGCTCTCTGCCTGTTTATTGTCTGCAGAAATTGCTGAGGTGGGGGATGCTGAGGTGGCCTTTCTCATGACAATACAAGGTATGACTGCAGGGGCCTGTTATTGCTTCTCTTACCAGAGAGCTGGAGAGAAGTTATGCCTGCAGATACATTGTTTTGCAAATTTGTTTAATGCAAAGCTTGGTCCATTGTCCTGGTTAACTTCACACACTCTGACTGTGAGGGCAACCAGTGTATATTTGACACTAAGCAGAAAGTAACCTTTCAGGATCAAATTTGTTGAGCACAGAGTCCCTTCATTTCTTTAAATAAGGGATTTTTTCAGCAACTTTAAAACTTTGTTCAATAGACAGAAGTTTGAAGGAGAGCAGTATATTGCATTTAGCAATTGGACAAGCCTCCTTTGGAGAAATATTTACACATACAACTCTCCATTGCCGGGACACCTGGTTAGAGTCTTGAGGAAGACTGAAATGTTTTTACATTTTCTTAACACACTTGTCAGTTATTTTGCTTTGGATTGATTCTGTGAAAGGAAAAAAAAGGCTGTTGGAACTCAGAACCTATTTTGTTCAAACTCATCCACTTCCATTTCTTTATTTGAAGCCACATAGAGCATCTCTCACGATGTGCTGCAGCTGACTTTCAGCTCATTAGATGTATGTACCTAACAAAGTAGGTGTTGGCCCAGCAGTTAAGCTGGGTGACAGGAAACCACAGTCCCTGCAAGAGGAAGGCGGTTATTTTGATATCCCTTCAACAAAAAAACAGGCTAATTTACCAAAGGAAATTCAGTTAGACCTTACTGCACCATGAGCAGAACCAATACAGTGGAAGTGACACTGCACAAATAGTACACTGCTACTACTAGTACTAATTTCCTACATTGGATAAGTTACAACTTAGGAAATGGGGGCCTGGTACCAAGGTTCCTCCCAAGAAATAATGTATACAGGAAGATGAGTTACTTTTCCACCTCCTGTTCAGATGTAGCAGGTCATTTTGTTAGTTATGCATAAGGCACAGATTTTTATTGGTCATGATGCTACAGGAATCATGAAGTACAGAGCTGCAGGCTGTCTGCTGAGCAGGATGTCACCTAAAGCTTCTGAAGAGAAATAGCATCCTGTGTGTCTGATAAAATCTTCATAATGTTACCTTCTGTGCCACCACCCCGGCTTTCAGTCATGGCTCACAAAAGCTTTGTCCTCTCCAACACAGCTGAAAAGAACAGACCCCCTTACAGTCTGACAGGAAGGGGCAAAGGACCAAAGTGAATGTTTACTCCTTGCAGAGAGCAGGAGTAAAGAGAGATTGTTCCCTAAAGCCTCAGGGATACTTTTCAGCTATCTGGTATTGTACCATAGCTAATGGTATTTCTCAGCCCAGACTGGAAAGTTCAACCTGCCTTACTGTGCTCCAGCAGCTCCCCAGGAAACACCTGTTCTCTCTCCTGCCGAGACCTTTCTTGCCCCTTGCTTGGAGCAGGAAGCCTTTGAAAATTGGACAACCATGAGAGTAAACCAGGCTTGTGAATATGCAAGTTTTCTATTCTTGGAGCAAAAGCCATTTATGAAGTTAAGAGTGCTGTTTCCAGCTGCTCTGGCCATCTGTATTCAGGTTGCCTTGTCAAGGCCTGTTTAGAATGTGACTGCCAACACTGCAGTGTACTTCAGTGCCTGCTTGGGAGTAACAAAGGAGCACCTGGAGTTAATCTCCTGCTGCCAAAAGGGACATTTGAACTAACAAACCTGTGAACTGTCAGTTCGAGAAAGTTCATAACTTCTGACCATTCCGTGAGCCTGATTTGACAGATTGTGAGAACCACATCATCTATTAAATTGCTCTTTACTGTGGTCTTCGTTAAGTTGCCAAGAATACTTGTGCATTCATGCACAGATTCAGACTAAACCACACAAGGCAGTTTCATAGGCAGAAACTACCTTGTGCTACAAAGGCAGCTTAAGGTGAATTACACTGTTTAATCAGAACTCTTGAAGTCTCTCCTTTAAGTGCTCTCAAAGGAATAAAGTATGTTAATATCTAAAGTCATCTGCTTTCCTGGTAAAGCCTCTTGCTTTTAGGTAGAAAAACTGAGGAGCACATAGTTGCAGATTTAGACTAGATATCAAAGTATAATAGCTGTGAAAGTAGATGAGCATTAAAGGTTATAGAATGTGATCCACTCAGTTTGTGCCAGCTGCCTTTCACTATTAGAGTTTATGTAAGCACATGGCTAGATCTATAATACTACTTATACTAGAGTTTCATTTAGCAAGAAATAATTAGTTAATGAATCACCAGTCACACATATGTACCCAAGATGCAGCTCAAGGCAATAAGACCTTTTTGTTTTGAGCAATATTTTTATAATAGGCCAAAAGAAATGCAAAAGGACTAATACAGTTGTTTGTAGCATATGTTGCTAGCTCATGTATTTGCATATTAGGGAAAAATACTCATTATTAGTTTTATCCACACATGGAATAAACCAACTTGTGATAATTTGAGAAAATATTGTGATGCTACATCTTCCCCACAATGCTGTTAAGCATGTTTCAGGATGCTGAAACTGAAAATATGCTTAGTGATACTTTTGTGATCAGGTAGTTGCACACCAGATGTCTAACCTAGCTCTTTATAGAGCTTTTGAGATTTTAGGGTGGTACTATGGTAGACCAGAACAGGTCGCATCTTTCTCCATTTGCCTTTTAGTGACTCATTTTGAAAACCTTGTAACTGAACAGACCCTCTCTAACCACTATGGGTTATACAAACCAGTAGAACTGCTGTCAGCACAGGAACAGAACCATATGCTGTCATCTGCTTAATTGCCTTGACCTGAACCTAGCAGAGCAGGGTATTGTAGCCTTTGAAACTGGTAACTAATTGAGGTAATTTGCCCAATAATTTTTCACTGCCATTGGCTATCAGCTAAGAAAACAAGATACCATAATAAAGAAGGCTGTCTGCAGAGAGAGAACTCTTTCAGACTTCCAAAAGCTGTTAGCTCACAGCTCAGTTTGCTGCCTTGTTTAATTGTGGATTCTAGAATCATCCAGGCATTTGAGTTTACTTGTTCACACTCAGGTGTGCTTGCTCTACAAAAGTGGTTATTTGTTCCTGATACACACCATGTCCTGCAGGAGACTTCTTTCAGCTCCTGTGCAAAGTGGCAACAGCAAACAGGAGGAGACAGCACTATGGAGCACTGTAATGCTGTGCTGTTCCTTTTCCATGCCCTGAAGGAGAATGTTGCAGTGACTTACCACTTGGTTATTTTAAGCATCTTAAAAGTAAAGAAAATTGTTTGGTCATTAAACATACACACACTGCCATGTTGGTGCTTGGGGGCTATTTACTACTATGTAATTCTATCTCATATAAAGTTTGGCTTGTTTTTCAGCTGTCAGAATAGACTGTATTTGCTGTGTACAGTTCTGAAAATCTACATTAGTAATATTTCCTGGCCATTACCCTGGTTTGGAGTAGCATTGCAGACCTCACATAGCCTAGTTCTGCAGCCTGAGACAGAGGGGCAGAAGCTGTTCTTCCTGACCCTTACTGCCAGCCACAGCAGCAGCTCCAGGCCTCGCTCAGAAATGTATTTTGCACATTGCAGCCAGTCACAGCTTTGCTTGAATTCAAGCATAACAACCAGTTGTATAGTTCTGGTGTCCCTGCCATGCACAGAAGGCCCTCGGAGCTGTCTGTAACCTGTGCCAGCCTTCTGCTCTCTGCTGACAACTGCCACCTGAGAGCTCGTATAGTTCAAGTGTACATCACACGAGGGAAGTGAGGACAAACAGCCCAGACAACGGTTTTGTTACGTGGATGTCTGAAGACCTGCTAATATAACATCATTATTTCAGCTCTTCTGTTGTTTATATTCACCCATAATCAACTGCAGCTAATTTCAGCCCAGTGTTTGGCTGTTGCAATGTCGTGGTGGATGTTAGTCCTATATTAAGACTTTGAAGAAGAATGACTGAAAGGCTGATTCTGGCAGCCTTTGATAAAGAAAGAAGGTCTTATTGCTGTAACTCTGCCACATTTTATCCTCTAAAAGGGGGTAATTTTGCTGGGAAAATGAATGCAGGTTACTCAGCTGCTTGATTAGTTTGTAGGGTTCTCTTTGATTCTGTTTTCAGGGCCTATAGAAATTTATATTGTAGATAAATAATCATGTTTAAAAGTTATTAGGGAAAAGTCTGCATGACTGGGGGGTTTATATTGAAATGCATAATTTTTATCTCATACCATTATTAGACTATTTGAATAACTGTACATTTGTATGAAGGCACATACAGTATTAAAAGTAACTGGAAATCCTTTGAAGCTCACAGTATAGTAACACTAAAGCCTTTCTGTTCTCACCAAAACACTAAAATTGGCAGCAGCTTTAAGACTAGACTCTCAGGAACATAATTTTGAAGCTACAGTAGTACATAACAATGATCTTTGGAGAACTTGGCATGCTGGAATGCTGCACTGCAATAGGTTTACATAACCACTGCTTTTTTTAAAGGCAATATCGTCAAGTAAACTGTAGGCAGACTGATTTTTCCTGGGGGTATTTTAGTAGCAGCACTACATCACTTTATCCAATCATTGCATTAACAATAGCACTTGGGGGCAACTGTTTCTGCTAAGAAAATCCAAGCGATCTGTCTCAGTGGTAATTGATGCACAGGAAGTCCACATCAGGGAGCCCACTCAGGGAATATCCTTGCAGCATCCAGACACAGATCTAGGTGCAGCTATGATGGACTGCACCTGTTCTTGCTTCATTTGGTCCATCTGAACCCCCTGCCATTCAAAAGGTTGAAACAAACCTCTAACTAAGCTTACTTTTTTAAACAAAGAAATTGAAATGGTACAGGAACTCCGGTGTGCCCTCCATTTGTTTATCCTTTACAGAATTTCTTATGGACTTGGCACTGTAGTGTCACAAATAGTTCTTCAGATACATTCTGATGTTGTTGAATTTGCACAGCTTTATTTGTCTTAACACAGCCTTCTGTTATTGAAACAAGAACCCCAGAGATGTGGAGTGAGCAGTATTACACTGCAGGTATTCCAGTTAGGTAGGGCTGGCATTGTCTATGTTGATCCATTGGGAAAAATGGTTACCTGCATTTTCAATGCAGTTTTACTGTTGAGACATGTTATGTTCCTGACCTGATGATTATGACTATGATAATTTTTTTTCTAGAGAGGAGGAGAATGAGGAAGGTCCCTATGCAACTTCTTCATATCACCAGTAGAAGACAGACGTGATGGCCTGAAAACTTCCCATAAAATCAGTTCTTAAAGAACTAAACAGTCAATAACTCACAACCCAAATCTTTTGGACTCATCGTCTTGATGTACTTAAAAGAAGTCATGAATGGGTAATTGCACTGAAATTATGACCTCTTCTGCCTTCCATAGGTTAATGTCCTTATGCTATATCAACAAAGGGTTTAAGCCTTCCAAAACTAGCAATGGCCTTTCTACCCCTTCTGTGCAAACTGTAGCATGGTAGCAACAATATATCCTTGAGGTCACCTTTATGCAGGATGTTGATCTTTAGTAAAGATTTTGTAAATACTTGTTAAAGTGAAATTTGTTTTAAGTATTTAAAAATATTAAATAAGTTTGCTTGTAAATGACAAACTTTGAAAGTAATAGAAATTTGCTTATTGTGCAAACATAGGCAAGTTTGCTGTGAAAGTTTTGTCTACTTCAGGGCTGCAGAACTTGCCTCTGAATTCTGTGTGTGTGTGTCTGCGTGGTTATGATGTATTCCTAGAAAGGGGAATTCAATTTGGTTCGATTAGTTAAAGCCTTTATGGTTAAACAACTGTTTGCAGATTGGATTTCTCCTCATAAAAGGGATGAGTTAACAGCAAGAGATTTTACTTTGTGAGATATGACATTGGAATATCAGATGTGTGTTCTTGTGTGCAGTTATATTTTGTGTGGTTTTAATTTAATAAAATACAAACTACTAATGTGTCTGTTCATAATGAAGTTGGTTCTAGCCTGTTTCTTGTGAAAAATGGTTTGCTAGTTACTTGAGCTATTAGATACTAATTTCAGGGTAAATAACAGCCTTTACTGTAAAATTCAACCTCCTAAATGAGACCTGTAAGAGCTGTTTGCTCTAGTTTTGAGTCAAGAAAACTGTATTAAGATGACTGAGAGCCATACTGGCAAACTTCTCTGTTCTGAGGAGAGAGGCCAGTGTTCAAGTCTGCAAGTGGATCCCACCTGAAGCTAAGGAAGGCAGAGGGCAGCCTGCACTCTCTGTTTGCCCTGAAGTTAGTGCATTAGCAACTTCTTTTTAAGCATCGTAAATTTTTTCCTGAAATATTCAATAAGCTTCCCAAAACTCTTGTTATTAAAGATTTGCTGGATCCTCACTGTGACAGATGCAATTTCCTATCTTTCAGCTCATCAATATAGTTCATCACTCCCTCAAGGCAGAAATTTTCTGCAGTGTGTTAGGAGGGAAGCTATGGAAAGTTTCATTAATTTACTAAAGCCAGAAGTAAAAATTGAAAGCTCAGC
>NW_008692185.1:12590-26873 GCF_000695815.1 Acanthisitta chloris
CTCAGACCCAGCAGTCTATTCAAATCATCTCTAGCTCTGGTCCTAAATAGGTCTGCAGTGGCACACAAATTAGCAAGAACAGAGAAAGCTTAGACTGAATAAAAGGAAGCACTCATATTTTTTTCTTGAAGAGACTGGTGAATTACTTTTAGGTCTTGTCTCTTTCTTAAACTGGGAATTTTATCTATTCCTTAGAGGATAGTGACTTGTATTTCTGTCAGTTAATTTCAATAAGACATACAAAGCCAGAAGGAACTACTTTTCCAAAGGCAACCCTAGCTTCAAGCCCATTTAGGTTTTATAATCCTACAGAAAGATTTAATCCTTTTCTACCAGAGACCTGCTATTGTGATACCCTCAGCCACCCAGCACACAGGACTGCGGTGCCTTGCTGAGCAGTCGGAAGCAGCACAGCAGACACACCTCCTGGCAGGGACATTTCACTCTGCTGGGCTGCAGGACCTTCAGGACAAACAGAAAGTCTGTCACACCATCTACACCTATTTTCCCTGACTGAGAAAACATACAGAAGCAGAAGGGAAGAGGCAGCTCTGAACACACCACTGCCCCATGACCGCACACCCTTCCCCTCATGGCAGCAGCTCCAGCCCAGCAGTGCCCTGATAACCTGTGGCATCTCCTCTCACTGGAAACCCTCCACACTGGCACACATTCATTGTAAAACTGCTGGTGAAACCCAGCAGAGACACCAACTCATCTGTGCCACCCAAGCTCATTCCCACAGGGAGGATTTCGGGGCCTCCATCACCCAACGCAAAGGCCACTGCAGGAGGCTCTACCTTGCCAGGCACTGCCCAGAGCCACACGAACACCCCTCACAGTGCACAGGGGCTCAGGGCCAGGCAGAAGAGCCTCAGCTTGTACTTCTGCCCCATCTTGGGCTCTCCCAGCACTGTCTACCAGAGCCCGTGGCAGTCACTCTCCCCTGCCCTGGCCTGGCTGCTCTGTGGCTGCTGTTTCTCCCTGCAGCTCTGAGGAGCCTCAGGACAGCTGAGCCCTGCTGAGCCCCAGGGCTGGCTCTGCTCAGCTCTGGGCACCTTGGCTTTGCCTGAGCACAGACAGACAGATTCTGTGCCCTGGCAGCCTGTCACAGTGTGGGCGATGAGCTCATTTCATTAATGCCTGCTCCTGGTTTTCAGGTAGATAGATATGGTGTGTCATAATCCCAAGGGCAAATACAGGGACTGACTGTTACATATAGGTAAAATACTTTTAGGAATTGCTTTTCTGTGCCTCTGCCAGTTCACTGGTGAGAGGTCCTATGGGCAGCTGGGCAGCAGGTCACACACAGCCCATGGCACCCTGTGCACCCCTGAGCTGCTCATCCCAGGGAGAGCTGAGCAGGAGAGAGGAAACGGTGCCTAAAAATTGTCTGGAATATGCTCAGAGCAATTCAAGGCAAAGCTTTTCCACTCGTCGAAAAGGGTTCTTAACACTCTAAATAACTTGTTTTAATATCTTAATCCACAGTCATATTATTACTTAATAAAGTGACAGTTTTTCCTGTATATTTATGTATTTTTATTTGCTGCCGTGTATATTTTGCTTCTCGCTCTGCCTTTATTCTTGCTACACTTGTAGCTTCCTTCTTCATTTATGTATTTCTACCAATCCTGCAAGGTGTGTTTTGTGGCTGGAATAGGGCAATTTCAGGCAGAAGTGAAGCACTTAGTGAAGATAAAATTCTATGTTTTGCAGCTATTTTATGGTGAGGAATCTGCATGTTTGAAGTCTTGCTTTTACAAATTTCTTCAGTCTAAGCTTGAAAAGTCAAAACCTGGGCAGGCTTGGACTAGGATCTTTTAAAATGAAATACGTGGGACATACTTGATAAAAAGTTTACATCTGGGACTCAATTGTAATGTGGCTGGAGGCTACTAAACTCCTGTAAATCCAACTAACACGGCCAGCAGGTGCTGTAGTTGCATCTAACACTCTTGGAGGGGCATCCCTCTTCCTGTACACATTGTGATTGCTCCATGGAGCAGGATAGTCTCAAAAAGCTGGGCAGTGGAGAGACAAGATGCATTCTCTTTACAACAGCAGCCTTGTACTGCTTGTGGTTTTTTAACCCTAGCTGGCAACGAAGCCCCACACAGCTGCTTGCTCACTGCCCCCCCAGTGTTCAGCATCTCCAACAGGGCTCCATCACAAGTAATGGTTATTTGGGAAGATAAACATCATCACTCTGAATGTTCCACCCACCCCCTTTCTCCTTCTTCCCCAGCTTTAAATGCTGATCATGACACCACATGGTATGGAGTATCCCTTGGGTCAGTTGGGGTCAGCTGTTCAGCTGTGTCCCCTCCCAGATTCTTGTGCACCCCTAAGTCTCCTCACTGGTGGGGTGGGGTGAGAAGCAGGAGAGTCCTTGGCTCTGTGCAAGCACAGCTCAGTAGAAACTAGGACATCTCTGTGTTATCAACACATTTGTGTTTCCAGCACAAATCCAAAACATAGCCCTATATTGGCTACTATGGAGAACAAAACCTCTACCCCAGCCAAAACCAGCACACTAATGTAGCTTGTAGTAAAGTGTTTAATAAAGTACAGTATCAGAAACAATAGTCTATTAGAAAAGCTCAAAAGGTGAATACCATATATATTGTACTTATTACATTTTCAGTGATAATTTAAGAGTGAAGGATTTCTGATGGATCCAGCAGAGATAGAAACAACACAGAAACCAATTTCTGTCAATTTAGAACCAGAGATATGCAGGTGTTGAAAACACCTTTCTCACTAGGAAGAAAGCAAGCACTGACAGAGTATGAATTACTAATTATGAACTAAACACACCAGCAGTGGATGTCCAGTGCTAATGTGCTCCAAGCTCCAAGCTAATGTGTTCCCTGACAAATCAGGAGTGATCTGTAGTGCAGGTTGGAACTTGCGTCACTGGGTTTGATTTCATTTGGCTAAGTCATAGCCTTTTAGAGATGCAGTGATTCATCAGGCTGGCTGTGTGTGCACTGTCTGGTGCTGAAAGGTGTGATGTGCTGGTGTTCATTCGATATACCAGCAAGGAAACCAGTATTTGAAGCATTCCAATAACAAGTTCAGTGGGCTTGGGCAGGCTGGGAAGTGAATCTAGTCTGAGGAACCATAGCTGAGATTGCTGGTCTCTCTGTCAGGGGCTGCTCTGTTCTCAGCTATTGATCAGGTTGGTCCAGTTACCTACACGTGTACCCCAGCTGATGTGCAGCAGTAGGGCAAGCACAGAACAGGTCCAAGAATGTGTATACTCTGAAATACAATCAGGTCATATCCATTGTTGGGAACGTTTTTTTCCTCAACAGTCATTGATGCTTTGTTGAAGTTATAAAATTTACAGAGATGTTAACAAATATCACACCAGCCTTTTTGTGGATACAATATTGTTCATAATCACAGGTCACTAGCTGGTGACATATTGCCATTAGTACCAGACTCATGAGAGGCCAAAGTAAGAAATTAACTTCCAATTAAGATTGAAAATATTAATATATTATTCATCATATTGATAGCAGAAGAAAATTTGGGGTGTTTTTTTAAGTAGCCATTGGGGAAGGAAAGTTTGTCCTTTTTTTTTTTTTTTTTAAGTATAGATGCTAGGCAACTAGCACTTCCCCAGCTGTAAAGGTCTATGGTTAGTTACCATTCCCCTGACTTCTTTCACAGACCCATATTTGGGAAAGACTCTGCTTTCCCATGTGACAGCCACATAAGGAAGTAAGTCACAAGCTGTTGCAGAACCCAACTGAGACCTATGGGGGCAAAAAGAAATTTAGATCTTTGGGAACATTATCAAATAATAAACAAATTTGAGGGTTTAGATGAGAACAAATACACTGATTCAAAATAACGGGAATTCTTATTTCCTAATTATTTCCCCTAGCGTTTCTAAGGGACTATTTTTCAAAGAGGAAGGTTACACTGACTACATTTTGGCTACATTTGTACCTGAAAAAAATTAAATCACCATTAGTGACTGATACTGCAATTCCATGATTGATATCAGGATGTGCATGAGCAGGCAGTGACGTACTCTGTGTATGCTAGAAATCATTCACTGGCTTTTGTACCATCAGTTTGCAAAGAGTTATGCTGTTACACCTCATTGCTATCACATTCACTGAATGTTGGTTGCCAATAATGCTCAGTTGATAATTTACATTTTGCAAGGATTCCAAAGTTTACTTCAGTTGGCTAAGAAACATTGCTCAAGTCTCTTCCTCCTTAATCTCCATCTGTGTGGAGAAAATGAGGAAATAAATGACCCAAGGAAGTGATTCAACATTTACAGAACTTGGTGCTGTGCAGGCAGTGATGTAAATCAGCATCTCCCTTCACTGGCAGGTAGATTCTGCATCAGCCAGCATTTTTAACTGTGTCAATCTCAGAGATATCATGAGGGTTTTTTAAATAATCAGAGAAGGGATAACCTCATTTATCAATGGAGAACCTGTAAATAAAGAGAACAGGGGTTTCCTGGAGTTCATCAGCACAAATGACTGCTGCAGGTGATGAGCCTCAGGACTTACATTTTCTGGAACTCAGTTTAAAATCTACCTTTCTAAAACCTTTTTTACCCTTGATCTTCCTTCATGAGTTCTTAAAGATAAAAGACCTCATAAATCATTCTTCCAAAACTCTGTAAGTTGAGGAAGAAGAATGAGTACAACATTTTTGTTTTCCTTTTTCATTCTTTGGGAAGTACCAAATTATATTAGCTAATGGTAGCATATATAGGCAAAGAAAAGGACGAGTTTTCCAAGATAATACTGCTCAACACAGAGCAGAGGTCACTAAACAGATCACTGCCTTGATATTCAGAGATGCTGAGATATGATAGATTCTTTCAGTCTTTCTGAAAAGCAGGGCCCATGTTCCTAAAAACATCTCTAGTTGCAAACTCCCTTTCCATGCAAAATGACTGGAGTTGCTTTCCTTTTTTTTCTCTTTAAAGAAAGTAATGGCTATTTACACTTGCTATCAGGATACTCACATCAGGAATTCAACTAATTATGCATGCACAATCATCAAACGGTGCACCAAAGAGAATGTTCATACATGCTGAAGAAGAGAATACAGCTCTGTAATATGAAAGGCAATTGTAGTGTCAAAGATTTATCAATTAGCTAAGGACACTACAGTCCAAGTTACAGAATACTACATAAGGAAATAAAAAAGGATCAAGAAAAGAAAGTATTAGGATTTAAAACCAAAATTTCTGAATAGAAAATAATATTAATGAAAACTTTAATAGGTATATTATTTTCAAATGTTTTATTTAGAGAACTATGAACTATTTTCTAATAATGCCCTTTACATAGTTGCATCTATAGAAAGCTACTGGAGTGAGAGCAAAAAGATGTGGCATTGAAAGAATTTTCCATCAGAAACGATTGGTTTATCTACAAAAGTAAACCAAATACAAATAATAAATCAAAGAGAACATGACAGAAATATTTACCCTATCAAATAGAAATTCAGTGTCAGAATTTGGCCTTGATTTGTGAATGTAGGAAAATACAGTAAGCAGAAAGTGAACAGAGCACTACAGCTCTTCATTTCTGGCTAGAAAGTTGTCAGTACAATGTAAACAGAGCATTTCTAATATCCTCAGATTAACAAATCATAAGTCATTGAGCCAGGAGTGAGGGAAACTATACTAGTTTTCTACATGGTTGGCAGCCAACAGCTTTTTACAGGCTGCCATAGATGCGTTTAATTACATCAGCCTCTTCCTTGTCCAGGATGCCCTTGTCCACATAAGCATCAGCTTGCTGATCAATGAAATCTCTCAGCTTTGAAAGATCATAGTCTGAAAAATAAGAATTCATTTGCACAGTGAGTCATTGCCATCATACAGCTTCACCTAAGAAACAAGGTCATCATAAAGTTTATCCAACAAATGCACTTCATCAAATGTGAATTCACTCTAAGTGCATCTTGTGAAAACAATAAAAAACCCCAAACCACCTGCACAGTATTTTTACACATCATAATGCTTTTAGCATTGAAGAGGAATAATCATCCCTTGCTCTTGATTGATTGTTGTCAAATGCTAAAGTAAGAATATTTTCTGGTCCAGAGATATGATGTTCTAGTCTGCACAGCAAAAGCTGTTAAAACACTATTATTTTCACAACTGTCATGGAATCAAAAGGCTATTTCCTATTTGAAATCCCAGTGAAATTCCCACTTAGTACAAACACTAGTGAAAATTCAAGAAAGCAACTTCCTGAAAATAGATCAAAATAATACAATTATTTACCTTGATGCAGAACATAATATTCTGACATGAAAAAATACTGCAGTGAGATGTCTTTGTGACAGTGTTAGTGTCAAAGTGCTTTTTGACAATCTTCATCTGTCAATCTGCAATAGAGTGCTGAAAGATCCTTCCTCCTTTTCCAATAGAGGAGTGCATCTTATGCAGCCTGATTCACACCATATGCATTAAACAGACTTTTCCTATCCTGGAAATACATCACTATTTTCCATGAAAAGAATTCTACTGCAAAGGAATCTTTCAAATAACAAAAAAGTATCCTATTGTGTAATTGTAACTCTGGCAACAGATTCAGTAGATTCACATATAAACACAATAAAATTTCAGGTGTATAATGTGCTGCATAAAATGTAAAACTTAGTAGTTTGGAAAACATCAATGTTTTAAGGGTTCATACTAAGCAAAATGAATTAGTATCTTTTGCAGGAACACACACATTCTGAATTTTTCAGTATAAATGACTTATTGCACTGGCAGAGCTTTCAGAATGCATTAGTGCTGATTTTGTAGTGTAATCCAATGTATAACATCATACAACAATACATGGAAGGACCTTCCTTCAAACTGTACATTCCTAATAAAACAGACAGTAATGACTTTCTCTCTTTTTAGGGTTCAGTGACCAAAATTGGATAGAAATAGAAAGACATTAAGAAGAAAATTAAAGCTCGCTATCATTTTTATAACAGTAGAAGGCAATTTCAAATGAGTAATACAGAAAATTGATATTCAAAACTCCCCACTCCTGCAGAGGTGTCCTCCGTGTATCTGAGTGAAGAGGAATTTTGTCATTTGCTGCACTGAGGGAAGGATTTGCTGTCTGGTCTGTTACTGCCATTACGTAAGACAATGTAACCTGCTTGTCTCTCCATCCTTGTGAGCAATGGGGACAAATAGTACCGAGCAATTTCATGACAAGGATGTGAGGTTTCATTCATGCTGACAGAATGAGGGTCCTCAGTGAAAGATACCAAGGAATGGAAATGGAAGAACAAATAATGAATGAATATTATATCCACATTAAAATCCCTGAGATTATTTTCCTTCTAGAATAGCATTTATAACTCCTAGATTGTTATGTGGAGGTGTGAAGGTTTAATTACTACACATTCTGTATGGAATTACAACCATTACAGTATTATCCAGTTCTGGCTAATTTGTATATCTCATGGCAAATTAATTTGATTTTTTTTCCTATATATTGAGAACTGCTAATTTCTAATACTTATTTACAACCTATTGCAATTAGAAAAATCAGCTTTGGGTTATATTCACCATAACAGCTGCAGCGTTACACTGAGCTGTGAAACAGCTCCAGTAAATGAAGTGAGGTTTGATTTGCATATCCAAATCAAGCCATTTGCCATTGCAATTAATTGTAGAATTTACTTGCATTCCTAAATGGTTACTGTTAGTGTTAGAAAGCTATAAATTACCTGAGTGTTCTGTGAGAAATCTGCACATGCTATTTGCCTGTATTAGTTAAATTGTCTGGCAGTTTTGTGCTTTGGAGCCCAACAGAACATATTTTCTAGTGAAATTCATACAAAGTGAAGGATCTACAAACATTTGCCCCAAGAAAGCCTAAACCTCTTCAAGTACCTTCAGTGAGCAAACCAATCCATGAGTAGGGATGGAAAAGACTGACCATTTTAGCACATGAATTACTCTTGAGAATCAGTTTCTGCTAGCTCCTAGGTGTGAGCTGGAAGTGGAGAAATGATTGATGAGCACTCCAATAGCACCTAATCTTGTGCTGAAGAAACACAGCACAATGCATTCACGCTTACATAAGCTTACCCTGACTGCACTTCTTTTAACTTCATCCCAGGGGAAATGAATTAGCATTTTACGAAAATATAAAGTATGGGAAGGCACAATAAAGATGATGTATCAGAAGAGTAAGAACACTATTCTAATTCTGTCATAACTTATACTCACTTTAAGGCCCATTTCCATTGCCAGAGGACAATAAAGATATTCTAGTGCAAATGAAAATCCATCTACACAGAAACGTATGCATTCACAGGCAGATAAAATGCTATTGATCTGCAGGCACAGCCATTTTCAGGCTGCAGCAGTCAGAGGAAAGGTTACTGTGAAGAGGAGTGAGGGGCTGCCCAGTCAGTTTGTGTGCTACAGAGATGTAATCTCACATGACTGAGATCTAATTACTATAATGAGTGCAATGATAAGCAGAACCGTTTATTAGAATTGGCAGGAAAACTCTGGAGCAAATATGTATCCCTGCTGCTAATTGTCATCACTGCCATTGTGTGGAAACGATTTAGAGATGGGAATTCTTTTCAAAGTCCTTCCTGTTACAGTTTTTTTAGAGAAAAATTTAGAGATGGGAATTCTTTTTAAAGCCCTTCCTGTTACAGTTTTTTTAGAGAAAAATTAATGTGTTGGGCTGCAGGCATGCACTCATCTCTGAAATGTAATTCACATGTACTTCAGTTGACAGTGAGGATGGATAGATTACCCAGGGCTAATCTCATCTCAGACCACCCTCTGCTCAGCTGGTGCCAGAAGGATCCTTCTCGCCAGGTGCCAGTCATAGCCCAGGGATGGATCCCTTGGCTAGGAGCCTTCACTTCCAGAGTGGGTAATGGCAGAACACACAGCCATGGCAGGGAAAAGGGACAGGAGGCTGGTTTTATGTAAGATCATGAGGGATAAATAAAGATCTGTGAAAAATAAGTGAGAAATCCTGCTGCTGTGAGCTCCCTGCCACCAGCTCTCACACAGCCCTGCCTCTGAGGAAGAGTCAAATGGTGGGACAGCTGGTGAGCATTCCCTGGGCAGCTGCTTCACTCACTGCTCCCTTCCACACAGCTTTGCGTGTGAGAGCTACAAGTCATTTGAGTTGATTTGGGCTGGAATCCAATGTATTATGGTGCTAGTGACATAAGTTTGTATCTTAATGATTCATGGTTATGAAACAAAACTCACTGCTGTTTGTGAAGGCAGGTTAGCCAGATGCACTGAGCTTTTCTAGACATATCCAGACATTTCAAATACATTTATGTCATGTATAAAATCATAATTAAAAAGTATGTTGAACTAAGAAATGAAGCACTAGACAAAACTGGCACACTGTTACAGGCAGACAGACCACCATGACTGTCTGGACAGCACATAACTGACTCCTGGCTGGTTAGACACTGTTTTGTGGCTAATGGCTGGACATTAATCTGCCTTAGTTTACTATTTTCATTCATTACCTTAACATTTACATAACCTGTATTATTTAACTCTAAGCACAGTCTCACATAACTATTATTTAACTTAGGACATAATGCTATGTTATATGACACTATAAATTATCCTCTGTGTAATGTTTGTGGTGCCTACTCCAATATCAAGGCCTTTTCCTTCATACCTTCTTTGTTACCTTGTTTATTGTGTTTTTTCAGCCATTCTATGTTCTTCCTGATTGCTTCCAAATATGCCTTAGATTTACCTAGAGGAAAGGATGAGAGAGAAATCAGGCACTTACACCAATGATTGATGCATCTTGCTTAACTGGGTGAAGTTGGTCACAGTGAAGACAGATTAAAACTATTCTTAGTTTCTGTTTCAAAGCTGAGTCCTGTCAAACTTAGTCAGGCAAAATTCCCACAGATGGCTAGCAGGTTTTGTCTATGCAAGATGAGTCATACACAAATTAGGACCATGGCTTTTTTTGATCATTATACCTAACTTTTGGTGGTATCCACAGAAACTGAATACTTGGATTGAAGACAACCTGTAGCTTTTTGGTCATCATACTTGTTTGGCAAAGGTGAAGTTGTTGAGATAGGAAGGAATGACTTATTTAAGTCTATGAGCTTTGAGTATCAAAACTCCTCCACACAGTAGTACTAACAGCATACAGCCCATCTAAGACTGAGATATTTCAGAAAGACAAGCTGAACTCTAGCTACTATATTTACCAAGAAAAATTACCATGATAACTCCTTGTTATAGCTGAAATTTTAAAGTGATGGCTATTTTTGGACCAGAAAGCACACAGGACAGAATTAGTTCAAGGATTACCTAATAAGGCCCCTAAGGAAATATTCCAGCTAATGGATTTTGAATTCTTAACTTGGCTGGAGCTTTATTGATGAAGTGTTCTTACATTTGTCAGGAATAAAAACCTAGTGTGATTAGCATGAAAAAGGTTACTACTGCCAACTGTGCATGTCTGCTCCAGTTAGTAAGTGCATACAGTATTAGATGTACCCTAATTTTTGAGCTGGCAGTGCAGTGACTTTATAGTAAGTTACTCTGTGAAAGAGCAAAGGGCACTGCATGATGAAACAAAGGACTAATTACTGATCCAGTTCAAATTTCTAAAAAGCTATTGGGCTGAATATTTTTTCTGAAGGTAAAGGAAAATTACCCAAACAAACTGAAAAGACAAATCTGCAAAAGATAAACAAAATGTGCTATTTATCACTTCCCATGGGTATTGAGACAATTTTTCTTTACTGTGAAATCAGACAGCCCTCTTGAGCTATTTTCCTCTTCTGTGCTCAAATAACCACTGCTGGAAAAAATGCCAACTTCCATCTGAGTGGCTAATAGTTCCCATGGCTGCACTGCCCACAGGACTGAACCAGGTGACCAATGGACTACAATCTACTGAAGCCTTGATTTCTACAATTCATCACTCAACATGCTGCAGTGAAAGCACATGAATTCCAAAAAGTACAAGCATTGAACAGCATCAGTGCAAAACAGATGATAAGCACTTAGTTTAACCTACTGACTACAAAACATATCCAGCTTATGCTGGATCCTCAGCAGTAAGAACTCACTGAAAGGCTTCTGACCCAACAAATATTCTGCTTCAAAACTCCAGCACCATAAGGAGGCACACTGTCCTCTGCAGATCTGTTTTGAGATATAGCAGCTGATTTGCACCCAGGTGACAGTACAGTCTAATGTGGCCTGGCACATGGCATTATGTGTCATGCTTGTTTTGAGATATGGCAGCTGATTTGTCACCCAGGTGACAGTACAGTCTAATGTAGCCTGGCACATGGCATTATGTGTCATGCTGAGGCAACTGGGATAATGACAGTACTACTGTGCTACATTTGCTTAGGGAGACACTAACTTACTGTAACAGGTTTTCAGTTGCTGATAGCCCTTAACCTCTGGCAGTGAGTAATACAAATGGTGTCACTTTGCAGAACTTTTCAGTACTTTTCAGCACCAGCTTGTTCTAACACAAACTATAGAAATCAATGCGCCCACTCAGATTATTGAATATTCTGAACATCTGATTTCACCGAAAAGTCAGAGATGCAGAGAAGCAAAATCTCTCTGAACTACTGTGTCAAACTGTATTCCATATTACTCTCACAAGGGGTGATGAATTCTGTGAAAGGTTATGGTCTTACTCAGCAAGGGATACAGTGTCATATATGTAACAGTAAGCAAAGAAGTACACTTCCAAGTCAAGCTGTTGTGTGCTGACTCCCAGTGACTATAAACTGAAGATACTTATCCTAACACAAAAGAAAAACAATACCAAAGATAGGAAAATATTCTAATCACATGGAGAGTACATATGTAGCAAAAGCAATGGCTATTTGGTACCTCCAGACTCTTCACTGTTTCCTGCTGCATTTTGTCCTTCATTTTTTGTAGAATCCTTTGAAACTTCATATTCCTTTTCCATTTTAGCTGCTTCTTCCTTTGTGCTGTCTGCTTCTTCACTACTCTTGTCTAAAGAAATAACAAGAGCAAACAATTTTGTATCAAATGTACCAAAAGCACTTCTAAATCACATCAACAAGATCTTTGGCAAGTAAAGCGTTTTGACTGATGATTGAGGGAGAATCTCATTGGACTCTGTTTCAAAATGGTTTCTAAAGGTCATCTCTACTCCAGACCTCTGGAAACTGGAATTCCTGCTCCTGTTCTTACAAACAGTAACAGAATATAGGTTACTACAACGCAATAAAATGTAGTTCATAAAGGCACATTTCTTTGAGCAGAGAAAAATGATATGAAATTTGCATTCACTAGATCAAAAGTTGACAAATAATGGGTTTTTATTGTTTAAGTATTCAAAAGCATTGATACAGCTTGGTTTTGTATATGTGTCATGTCTGGACTCCACTGAAGAAAAATACAGTGAATATATTTCTCAAAGACTGACCAGTTAAGTGAAAATTTCTCTCTTGTGTGTTTAGACATCCAAGCTGTGGCTACATGTCCATGAGGCACTGCACCTTTAGCAGTCTGACTGCTAAAGCAATTAGCATGCTGTAGCTGAACAGGTTAAAAAGGTCTTATTCAGGAGGTAAAATTGTAGAATAAGTACCTGCTGGTAGCTTTGCTCTGGTTTTAGTGGAGGGGTTCTCAAGCTTCTTCTTTGTTTGCTCAGCTATCATTGTATCTAGGTTTTCTAGAAAACAAAGCAAAACAAAACCAAACCCCAGTTATTCTTCAACAGATATGATGCAGAATCTATACTATATTCTCCCCAACACCAGCCTGAATGGTAAGTAGAAATCTAAACGTTGCCTCTGAAGAATTAATGCACAGCCAACACTAAAAGAACAAATAGCTGTGTGGAATGGAGATCAATCTTATTCTAAAAAACTAACAACTAGATCATGAAAACAGCTGTATCAAACAGAGCCAATATGCATAAAGGCAGCAAAAATGTGCATATATAGTCTATATTTCAGTCACGTAAGTCACAAAATATAGATGACTATCTGTAGCAATTTATTCTGATGAAAGCAATGAAAGACTTTAATTGACTTCACAGAGAATACAGGACTATGAAATATGTGCTTCATCCTGGTGAGAAAACACTATCCCAAAATGCTTAACTGCCTGGATTGTATATGATTTCATTGGAAAAGAAGTCCAATAAAAGGTTTAAAATTATATTTAGATTTTAAAAATGTAAATTAAAGTGATTAAAATGAATATTTTCTAACATTGCTGAAGTCAAGCATTTACCTGAAAACCCACTAGACAGCTGTGGTCATGTATACAGCTCTAGAAGGCTAGAAAGTAAGTTCCTATGCAAATTTCGGGGCTGAGCTTGTCTAATTTGAAAGTAAAAGCATCTCTCCTTCAAGATGGATGTTTTAGATATAAACAGTGTATGCTTATGTGGGGAAAAAAAGTCCTTTTGATACCACATTTAGTAGATATTCAAAATACAGATCATCATGCAATCTGCCATATTTCCTCAGTCATATTATGGACATGGTGCAGAATTTTCCCTCCCCTTATCAAGCTTCAGTTATATCACGGATCCAAAATTTGCTACATATAAGCTAGTTGGTGGGTATTTTTGAGAGAATTGGTTTTGAAATGTCAAAATTCCTTTCATATTAACAACTAAAATATTCAGTATGTGATGTGGTAACTGTGGCAGAATAGATACAATAGGGCTGTCAAATATCTGAGATCATATTTTCTGTGTAAGGCCAAGTTTTACCCATCAACTGGGAAGATCTTTTTCCATCAGAAAGATACTCAGCACTGAAACCTAAAGCCTAGTTTTTTAGCAAGCATATTTCTGTTCATGGCAGATCACCATCAGAAATTGTGCCTGCCACCTGATGAGAAATCACATAATCCTGTCTGCCTGAGTCCTCTATATTTTGTTGTTTACATAAAGTTAAAGTGTAAGCAGTATTTGTTGGCATCCTGCCTGATTGCTGCCTTCAATTCTGCATCACATGATGTTGATTTTTTTGGTGAAAACTGTTTTCATTTGGTACCTATCCTTTTAATGTGATTCCTGATCCTGCCATATGCCCTAAATAAAACAGGGCTGGGCTGTGTTAGAAGCTGGATCAGACATAGTGCTGAAGAAAAAAACAAGCTAGAATTATAGTGGTGGTATTGATGCCTCACTAATCACTTGATCCAAAGCTTATTGAAAGGACTGTAAACATTCCTTTCAGCAGAGCTTAAGATTCTATTTTTTATCCTGAATCAGTACCATACTAGTATTT
>NW_008692185.1:26891-37638 GCF_000695815.1 Acanthisitta chloris
AATATAAGGATTGTTGTAAGAGGCACAGTTTTCAGGATAAGATTATACAGTTAAGAACTTAAAAACCCTTTGTAAACTCAAGTGAATAGATTATTCTCCTTCACTAACTCATGCAAATGCAAAAATGTCACTGATTCTGGAGCTTAATCCAGCAAAATCTATTAAATTAGGCTTAATTTTAAGTCTAAAGATAGTATTTAAAAAGAAATAGAAGTATTTAAAGCACAGTTTTCAGGATAAGATTATACAGTTAAGAACTTAAAAACCCTTTGTAAACTCAAGTGAATAGATTATTCTCCTTCACTAACTCATGCAAATGCAAAAATGTCACTGATTCTGGAGCTTAATCCAGCAAAATCTATTAAATTAGGCTTAATTTTAAGTCTAAAGATAGTATTTAAAAAGAAATAGAAGTATTTAAAAGTTTAAAATGTCACACATGCATAAATGCATTGATTCAAAAGTGTTTTTCATGTTCTTTCTTAAAAGTGGCTGCATTTGGACACTGCAGCAGCAAGTTTCTATTAGCAGAAAACAGACTCCACCACAAGGTAGATTTATCACCTGCTTAGACATCTTTAGATTTAAATACCTGCATAGTGGGAGTTCCAAAAGTTTTTGTTCTGTTGACAGATTGCAGTGTTTAAAAGTTTTACACATGTCCACATACAGCATGTGCCACTGAAGGCAATGAGATTATTTAGTTACTTCTATAAATCACATCAGGAATTCTGCAGTTTCTCTGATTCTTTCCTTGTTGGCTAACAATGTCATTTGAGTTCACTGTGACTCCTTTGTCAAGCACAGTATTGCTTTCCAGCCATATGCAGACACCAAGTGCAATCTGGCAACATTGGCCACTGAGGATCTGAGCTTTGCCACCAAAGCCAGACTGAATATGATAACAACTATGTGGCATTATTTTGTCAGTAAAGAAAAGGACAAGTTTACATGACAGGCCTTTCAACAGGGACTACATTTTACAGGAGCAATGGTGAAGCAACCTCACTATCTGGATGGCACATTGACACAAGCCTGAAGATTTATAAGCAGCTGCATCTCCTGCCTGACAGAGGGGAGTGAGCTACGTGGGCCTGTCCATGTTTGTGGGAATTATCTGATGTACCTAATATACATCACAGAGGGAATATCACCAGGCAATCCCAGTTCTTCCTGAACAGGATTTATTACCCTTTCCCCCACCTCAGAATTAATGCTTTAACAGCTGGTATTGTTTCAAAACATGTTTGTACTAGTCGTGTGTGGCTAGGCCAGGGCTGAACACTGTTTGCTCTGCATTACAGTGATGGAGTGAGTCATCTGCTCAGTGGAGATGTGCCTGGCCAGCAGCTAAGCAACTGCATGTTGTACTCCCAGGTTTAACAAGAATTGATTACTTTTCCGGTGTTGTTCCCTTAGCAACATAATTTGCACAGAGGAAGAGTTTAGGAAGGTACTGACCTTTCCACAGAGCTGGCCACTTATTTGAAATGGCACTAATTAAAACAACAGAACAACGACTACTGAGCTAATGGAAGTGACCCAGGCTGGTAAATAGGTCACTGCTGTGGCCGCCAGCTTTCCACCAGCCGGATAATCTCATCACTCCATCCAGACACAGACTCAGAAGATCTGCCTTCTGCCTTGCCTCACTTTCTAACTTGCTCTTTGATCTGGGATGACTCACTGAGGCATTCATGCTGCAGGAGGGCTCCTATTTTGAGTAGGCATTCTGAGACATCCTCTGCCCTGTTTCTACATACTGATAGGTCCTATTAATTGCACCTGAAAATGCAAATTCCTGGCACTTTTGTAACTCTGAAGTCCTTCAAGATGAGCATCCAAAAATCTGAACTGCATAGAAGCAGAATGATTATCTTTACTCTGGGAGAATGGCTCTAAATCTGTGGGAAAAGATACTACCTGAAAAAAAATATTACAAATTCAATTACTTTGTTCTTATTAGAGAGGTAGAGACAAATGTATCCATCTGACTATTCAATGGAATTGGTAAGGGAAGCCTGAAATGGACCCTTCTTTAGAGATAGATTTTCCAGACTCTTGCAAATTTTCCTGCAAAGGGGTTTTTCTTCTGCATAATCATCTTGCACTCAGGAGGCAGTTTCACATTCTATCCTTATCAAATTGACTGAAACTGAGCTTTTATGTCATTAAACTTCCACAGAAAGACCTGCTTTGCTGTTCTGTTTTCATACAGCATAAAAAGATTGTGTTTATTAAAGGAGAAAAGGGATCATCAAGGTACTTGATATCAATCTTAATGATAGCTAAAAAGTTAGTTTAGTTAATGAGTTCATAGACTATAACTGCTTCAGCTGGAAAGCTTTGTGCTGACAACTGCTTGTGTGAGATACACATACTTCAGGCATTAAAGCAGCACAGTTCTCCTGGGGCTTTTCTGCCTCCTGCAGTAGATGATCCTAGAGTTTGCAAGGCCTTTTTCCATCTGTGAAAAAACTCAGGTCATCTCATCATTCACTTGTGACTATTCTGTGGGAAGAGTGTATCTGACTAATTCCTTGGACAAATCTGCCTTTTAGTTTACATGAGTGCAGGTCCAAGACATGTCAATATCCATTGGATTTCCATCCATGTAGCCTAAAGCAGAGTTTGACCTTTAGTCAGCTCATATGTGTATCATGCATATGTCACATAAACTGCTAAAACTGTGACGAACAAGAGAAACTTCTCCATTTTGGAATTACAGATGGGTCTCAGCCTTGCAAACCTCCTGTTCCTCTCTAACTCCCTGCCTTACATGTCAAAACATGGCATTTTCTTTCTGAATCTTCCTGTTTGACTGATTTGTTGTGATGGGGTGTCTGAAGCCCAATGCCAGCATGAGGAATGACAATTCAGGTGACAAACCCCAGGTCATGGCATCACTTGTAAATGGATTACAGGCAAGATGGTCAGAGTGATTTGAAATTAAAACAGCAGCAGCATCACTTGGCAATCAGGTTAAAAGCACTTCCAAAAGTAAAACACAATTAAATAGATGTGTTTTTCAGTAAACAAAGGCCTGACCAAGTCTCCTTTATTATCCTTATTAAATTCTCTATGTCACAGGCTATTTCTCACATCTATCCCTTCAATATTCTAAAGGCACTTCCTTTGCATTACTCCAGGTCTCCTAGAGCTGCGTGGAGTAGTCCTTTCCTAATCCTTCCCATCCTGTAGCTGCTAACATGGCCTGTGCACACATTTCACATGTTTTTCTAGCATGCCCTTTACAAGCCTGGTGGTTTGGGACTGAAGCAGCACACAGCTGCCTCTACTGCAGGAGTGGGATGGAGCTCAGTTTTGAAAGTTCACTGACACCCTCTTTATCCCACACCTACATAATCATCTCAAATCATAACTTCTGGTCTCAATGCTCAGCTGTCAACAGAGAGATACTGAATTCAGAAAGTAGGGGAGGGTTTATGCAGCTATTAAATACAGTGAGAAAAAAGAAAAGCATTGCCCTCCTTTAGAACACAAACCACCTGGTGGGATGCAAAACACAGATTTTCAGGAACTAAGCAAAATACTTATGAAATAAGACACTGTGAGAAGATGGAGATTTCTTACAAAGTACCCAGTTGGGAAAGCACAGAGGAGGCAGTGAAGGGAACTGGAAGAAGAGGCAATATATTTGCGAGAAATAGCTGCGAATTTAAAGGGTAGATAGTGCTAAACAAAGGAAAGAATTGTAATATATTCATTTGGGTTCTTGAACACATGATTTGATAGTCATGTAATGTGGTGGGAAAAAGAACAAGTGATACTAAAACTGCTGGATCTCTCCCAAAACATATCTGAGAAGATTTAGAGCCTATGGATACTGAAAATACTATGCTTTCACACATACTGTCCCGCCCAGGTGATGCCCAGTTTACTGTAGTGTGCAGTGGTCCTGTTTCTTAAGAACTGTGAGGTCAGCTGTCATAGACTTTTCACACCATAGCTACCCATTTGTTTTTCTATACAGTGAGAGTCTGAATTGGGGAAAATAGGGCATAAGATCTAAGTAGTTGAGGGGAAAACACCACATCCAGATGTTTGTGCAAATGCAGGAGTAGCATGGACAGGAATGAGGCTAGAGAAAGAAAAGCTATAAAGTTTCAGCAGGGCCAGCAATTAACATACTTCCTAGATCTTCTAGTCTTGCCTGGGATATTTGCACACTCTCTGTCCCCACATCTTTTAATCTTACCTCCATGCAAATTCATCTTGGGTTTAACTTTTCACATATACTTTACATCACCTCTGCTGCTTCTCAGTATTCAGCCCAGTGTCTCCATTCGAGGTGCCTCTGATTTCTATTTCTGAGGTACCATACAGTATACTGGCACCTGTGTGACCTCAGTTCATCAGAAACAAAATAAATAGCAAAGAAAAGAGAGATGCCTGAAATGAAATAACTCCCACAGGCAGCTGTATACATCAGTCATATGATAAAGTCATACTGTGCAAGGAAAGTCACCAAAGGGAAATTCAGATAGGGAAAAATTTCTTAAGTATTTTAATGTTTATGAAGAAAACCTACAGTAGGAACAAAGAGATCTTCAAATAAAAAAAGGATTTTAAAAAAGAAAAAGAATTTCGAATAAAAAAGGATTTTAAAAAAGAAAAAGAAGGTATTATGCATGAGCAGTTCCCTGTATGAAATACTGCCAGTGCCCTTTGTCTCCCAGGTCCATATGAAGGGAAGAACAAAAGGTCCACATGACACTGTCGATGTACCACTTGTAGCCTCTGGCACTGCTTCAGCCACACCTTCCCTCATCCCTCTGAAATCACAGCCTGGATCAGGGAGCATCAGCTTATGGTCACAGTGAGGAGAGGAAAGATGATGCCAGTCTGGGCTGTGATCTGTTCTTTGCCTCACACTCTTGGCTCTGTGCCTGTTCTCGCCTACAAATATCAGGATCAGACCTTTGGCCTGCAGCATCTGTGCTGATGAGAACTTCAGGCATTAGTCACATTATTCAAATGACTCCTCCTCTCCCAAGGAAAGGCCAGCTCGTGTCTACTATGCACTGGCCTATGCTGGGGAACTTGCAGAGCTTTGCCTTCATCAGAAGTGGAGCTTTGGAGGGCACCAAGCATGAATGCAAGAGGCTGGGACATTAAAAATCAGCATAGGAGACTTTCTGCCTCTCCTTTTTCTCCTGGCTTTTTTTCATGTGGCCTCAGCCTGCCTAAAAAGAGACTATTATAGTAAAACAATGTGTCAATTGCTCTTTAGAAAAGGACCAAAGGAATGAGCGTTCATATACCTTGGCAATAGTTCACCAATGAACCATCCATCTCCCTACTGCTAGTGCATCCTGCAATTTGGTCTTCTTTCCTGTTGTCCATGAAGAACAAATGACATGGGGGTGGAAAAGGTAAACAGAGACATCTGTTCATGCCCATTTTGAACCAACACAATCTCCTACTCAGTCACGGGGGACAGTGTGGATTCTGAGAGTGAGTCAGAGCCAAAGGGAGGTGTGAGAGGTGGCTTTGGTTTGGTCTATGGAGGAAGGCAGCTGTGACTCAAACACTGCATACTGATCAGCTGGAGCAATTTCTCTATTTCCCTCCTAAACAAAGAGGGGTTTGCTCACCAACCAGTCTGTTGTGGGCTGTGCGTTGTACACTGTGGCACCAGTAATCTAAATGCTTTACTACAAGGAGGTGAAAAGTGGGATCCACTTCAGAGAGAGCCAAGCTACAATGCTTACACTTAATTTCCTTCCTTGCCTCTTTCTTTTCTGCAGTTGTGGAAGATATAGAAGCCCTGATTTAGAAACTGAAAACAAAATGACCAATCTCAATCATAAAATGCAGTAAAATATGCATTATTTGCATATGTATCACAGTGAAGCTTCTATGAATCTGTGAGATGGAGAAGTACTGATGGCAAAAGTTTGTGCTAAGTGTACTACTCAATCAATGAGAACTCCACACAAAAATACAATGTGCACATAACTAATTTGCATTTCTAGGCTAATAGTTCATTGGATAACACAACTTTCATTTGGTTGGGGTGGCAATGGCTAAATTTGCTCCAAATCTACTCTTGTAAGCAGCACACGGCAAGAGAATGTAATTAATGTACTGTGTAAAAAGGATTCATATACACACACTGGTGCCTCTTAAGAATTTGTCTATCACCTCTGGAAGTTCTATTTTTGTTCTGGTCCCCTAGCTTTTAATTACAACTATTTCCTAGAATGGTTCTAAAAATCACTCATTATTTTGCTCTTACTAGTGCGAGATGATTTACAGACGTATCTGAACAAACTGGCAGAAACCATTTGTTCCTGTTTCTAAGCTGACAATGATGTTATTAAAATAAATGTATTACAAAACTATAGTTTACTTTACATAATTACTATAAATAGAGCTTTTGCCAAGATGGTAGTGGACTGATGCACTTTCATTATAAAATTAGCTGGATAGCCTGGCATGCTCAGGAAAATCACCTGTCACACAAAAAATTCCTCTTCATGTGGTGTAGATGAAGCTTTTCCTTAATATTTATCTGGTCTGTGATAGATGACTCTGATAGAAAAGCTATCAGTGAATCTCCACCATGATGTTACTCAACAGACAGAAGAGAAATGAAGGACATTATGATATTATTAATAAACGAATTCTGTTCTGCTGAGATCAAAGTGAGTTTTGCATTCTTTCCCTTGAAGCACTCAGCACTGTGAAGGATACAGTCCTTTCAGTTCTGTATGGAAAATACAGTATCAGCTATTAATATATTTATACATTAACCATATGAATGCCATGAATAATGAAATATTTTTTGCTGAACCAGTGATAACTTACCTGAAAGCCTCTTGCTGCTTTCTGACTCCTTTATTCCACCCTGTCACTGCACCCTTGCCAACAGAAACATCATTTCCATAACTGTTCCAAGTCCCTCCCAGTAATCAACCTGTTCAGTGGTAACAGCCTGTACAGGGGTTGGGGCAAGCAAGGGGAGCTCAGCTGTTTGGGCAGCATTTGCTGGATGTTGACAACCAACCCAAATGTGGATAAGTTGATATCACAGCTGGATATAATTCACAAGCCACCTGTGTAACTGTGATCCTGTGTCATATGACTTATTACCTTATGCTTTCTGTACCAACAATGTTTGTCTGTTATTTGAATTGCAAAAATAATTTTAAAGCAGCTTTCAATCTTCAGAGGGCAGATGGGCTTTCTAGAAAGATTTCTGAAAGCCTTTGAACAGGATAGAAACATGTAATGAGGCTTTCTCTCCACAGAAGAATTTGCTCCCTGTACAGCAAGATACAGCATTCATAGCTAAGAAAGTAAAGAGTGACAGAAGATAGCAGGATTTTGCCACAGCTGGGCAGTTATCAAATATGATGCATTTCAGCTTGAAGGCACATTTTATATCAGTTTGTTACAGCCTCTCTAATGCTTCCAGAGCTGTACTTTCTGAACACAGAATGTACAAGGTAGGCATTACTTTTTCTCTTCTTTCATATATACAAATATGTTGGTTTTGGCTTTCTGGGTTCTGTGTTACAGATTACATTTAGCATATGGAAAGATTTTAAATATATATTACATAATATCAAATATGTGTATTAAAAAATGAACTGGTTCCCTGTGTTTCCATGTGTGCATCTGCGTTTTTCTTGCACTGCACTGCAGCTAGTTCCTTTGTAACTTAAAGCTAAACCTAATAACATCATTCACTGCAGCAGCAAAATACTTTCCCCTAGCATAAGATACAATGATGATGACATAATGCTGTGGTTTCTAAATCCCAAACCAGCTGTTACTGGTATATGCATTCAAATTCACTGTCTCTGCACCCGTGTGACAGGCAAAAAAAGCTTGTGACTTGATTCAGTAAATGATTTATCATTTTAAATGTATAATTCACGGACATAGCTTACGCATGGCTTCAGTCACAGAGTGGGGAAATTAATTTAGGCAGTTTTCTACCGTAAAAAACCAGAGAGGATGTAATCCATCTGCACAGACCCAGTAGGTATTTTCCAGCAACTAGCACATAATCTGCTCACTGATTTTGGACTGAGGGAACAACAAAAAGCTGCCAATTATTTAAATTGTTTCTTCTCTCTGAAAGTCATTCACACTAATGCTTTTATCTCCTATAAATAAGCACAGCTGGGCATCAATCCCCTAACCCAAAGCGCACCAAGATAAACAGTACCTATCGGAGTATTACTGAGTATGTAACTTCTAGTTGAATAAGAGTGGCAATAAAACTGCTGCCATGGTTAAAGATAGTGCAAGAAGCTAAGATGCTCCTGTGGATGCTCTTCTTGAGTATTTGAGAATATTAGCTCAGTAAGTGAAGGTTAGCTTTAAAGTCATTTCTCAAGAGCAAGTCTAAAAAAAGAATACCACAGAAGCAACTTGAGACCTATGAGAAAGCTTTTTCCACTACAGTAAGTTGCTTTGATGGAGCACAAAATCCATCTCTGCATAAATCACTCATTTGCAAGGCAGGGTCTGGACACATCAGTTGATAGACTTACTTTAAATCCAGACTAAATCAAACCTCTGAAACTCTTAACCTAATCCCTGCCTTCTGTACTATGTCATCATGGCAATTTGTTTCCAGGGTTACAGTATTTATTTACTCAACATAAAGCCAATGTGAACAACTGCCCTGAATTTTAGTAGGAAAATTGCATCCCTAGTGTAATTCCATTATCTAAGTGGTCTCGTGTCAGGAATGAATTTCACCTATTAAGTTTTGGCACAACACTCTAAGTGAGGGCAGTATCTGCTCAAGCCATATTATCTTCATTTGTAGAACAACACTGAAACCACTGTGCTTAAAATCAATCATTTCTTTATGTTCATCTTTCTTTAAAGATACATGCAGGCTTAGAAATAAAGAGCTGAACTCTTTCATAAATTGTCCAAATATTCCAAAATTCAAGGCCTTCCTACAGAAAATAAAGGGATAGTCTTGGTCAGAGATATAATGAACTCTTTAGAGAGGTGATGCAATCATGCACTGAATGTGAGTCATGATGCACTGGATCTTTTATAGTCAAGTAATTGATAATCAATCTGTACAGTTACAGTTGCATCAATCAATCATGTATCTGCAATGGCTCTTATCAAACAAGTCTGTAGAAGTTATGAGAGATCATTGTTAGTCCTATCTCTGTGACAGGCTGATTTATGATGGTGAGAAATTGCCCTGATGGCAACAAAACCTTTTCAGACTAACCCAGATCAGGAATATTTCGAAAAAATGAAAGGATTGTGTAGAGCTTATGCAGATGAGCTTCTTCTGTACCTGTTTGTTTAACTAGAAAGGCTATCAATAGTAAATGTAAATGAGTTTCTCAAGCCAGGAAAGGTGTGTGTGACATAAACCAAAACAAGAACAAAACCAGGCTGTTCCAAATTCCCTCTTCAGGAAATTATAATGATTTTACACAACCTACATAGCCACAGACTCTAAAATGGATCCAGGAAAGAGGGTTTCAAAATCTACTCTGGTGCCAAGATGCAATACGTTTCATAGATGGAAGCAGTTTTACTTGGTAGACAACCACAGCATTAGGTCCCATCTATTCTAGCTACTTACAGGTGACAGGTTAAAGGAGCTGAAATGCTGGATTATTTTTGGAAAATGCAGATACCTGACCCAACTCAATAGAACTGAGAAAACCCTAATCTTCCCCTGACATAAAGCCATTGAAATCAATTGCACTTCACAGGTGTGGAAGTGTATCTGATAAATTACCTCTCCTTCACTAGATGGAAATATTAAAGCAGTTTGGAATTCGACATTGCAATAGTGAGTGATCAGTCATTTAGAAGTACAGCTTTCACATTCTGAATGAACAAATCCGAAACAGGTTTCTTAAGAGCAAGAAAGGTGAGAAGATAATTATCACTATTGGTAGAGGAAGAACATAGCATTAATAACACTGGTACATAAAGTATGTACTCTCACCCAGATAGGAAACTCCTTCTTCTGGTGTGATTGTTCCATATTTAACCATCATCTTCACAAAATCAATCAGGGTTTTCATGATAGTTATCAAGGTCTCTTTCTCTTTTGCCTCTGTCTCTGCGTGAGGGAATAAAGCAAAACTAGTCAAAGACTTCAGGCAACTCGGATAAAAATTCAGTTCTTCAAACTTCATGCACTAAGAATGACCTACTCACTAAAAGAGAAAATGCTGTGCTGAATTAACAAAGACAACCTCTATATATGTTTCTTTTTAAACTGTTCCTGCAAAGTACAGCTGAATATACTTTAAAACTTCAGGGTTTGGTTCTTCTGTATAGCTTTTTGTCATGAAGGGCTATGTTATGGAAGGCCAACAGTATTGATTCCATTTTGCAGCTAAGAACACTAAAGACACTGAGATTAAATGACCTGACAGAGTAAAAATTGCTGGCCAGAGGGCAGATATAGGTACAGTTTCTGTATTTTTCTTTTGTTTGTGAACTACTTAGTAGACCAGTCTGGCTCTGTATGAGGAAGATAGCTCAGAGATCTTTTCTCCTACAAGATCCATGGGTTCCATGACAAAAATACAAAGTGTCTCAAATAAGAGTGTTACTGTGCACAAGTCCATGACTCACGTAGTGGGAAAACACAATAGTACATGGTTGGGAGGATTATGACTTTAGAATAGGATACAATTATTTTTTGTTATAAAAATGCATTCTTGCCCATACTTATCTGCTTCTTAGCTTTTCTTTTCTCACTGTGTTTGCC
>NW_008692185.1:37658-43315 GCF_000695815.1 Acanthisitta chloris
GCATTAGCAGCATGAAACTCCCCCATCACACAGTTACACAAGCTCTTCCCACTGCCCAGGTTGTCACTGAAGGACCCAACAGAGCCAGGGGCACTGTGAGTCAGGGACAGTCAGAAACATATCCCAGCCTTGGCCGAGGGCCAGCTGCTTTGGAGAGCTGCTGAACAGGCTTTTTACTGCTGCCTACAATTTAACACACAGCTGTAGGATGCAACCAAATCCCTCTCCTCCAGCTTGATACAACCTGACAGGTGAACAGCATAAAACAGGAGATGAGGCAGAGATGTGCAGCCAGTGGGACTTGGTTCTATTTGCTTGATAACCTGTTAAGCCCAACATGCCTTTCTGCTTTGTGAGTACAGAAAGGAGAAGAACTAGCATGCAAAACCACCATGGGAAAATGAAAAGAACGGGAAGAAGAATATGAAGTCTATAGATTGGACTTGAGTGAAACATGCTCTTAAGTTTTTCATTTTAGCTCTCCACTCAGGTGTTTATGGGGACAGTTTGAAGCAATATTAGGACTCCTGCAGGACAAAGAACCTTACAGAATAAACAAACCCACGAAAGTGTGTGTGCAGCTGCAGGGTGGGTGTGTGTAGAGGGTGCTGACAAAGGGGCTGTGGCAAGGTGCCACAATCTTGCCTGCAATAACTGGAAGGCAATGATGCCTAGCACCGGAATAGGAAGAGATGTGCAAAGCTTTCACTGCAATAAACAGCAAACCTGTGGTTTGTGAAAAGGCTCAGACACATTTACTGGTACCATCACAGGGAGGATTCTGCTGTGGCTTACTCGTATCTCTGTTGGCTTAGAAGACAGGAATGTTACTGGAAAGATCTCTGGAGAAAACAATTTGCCAGTTTTTTATCATGTCCTTATGGGAATGAAAAGAATTCAGGACTCCTGAATCACACAAGATGGGAAGAGCTGCCTAGGTCACACTGCTTGCAGTTCCGAGTGCTGTTCCTCCCAATGTTTTGCCATCAAAATCACTAATCAAATTAGTTACTAAGATGCATCTTAGAGAACATTTTCAAACCACATGGTCTCTTGTAACTAGGGAAGTTGTGGGGAGGAGAAAACAGTAGAAGAAAACAGAGGGAATTGTTAATTTCCTAAGGTTTTCAAAAATATTTCTGTAAGCACATGATGAGCTCACCTGAGTTAAGACTTTTTAATAGTGCATAAAAATTCGGAAAATATTGGAGGTCTTCAAAATTATCTTCAGAAGGCAGCTCGTTTCTTCTTTCCAAGACATTAGATGATGACCACGTGTTATCCAGTGTATCATCAATTTCTCCATTAATGAATCTATCCTGATCAGATTTGCTTGGTGTCTCCACAAAAGATATAAAAAAACATCTATAAGCACATTGCTTTTGGCAATAAACAGAGCAATAAATTAATAAATTGCATCATAACCTCATGCCAACATTTTCCTAATTGCAAGGTGAAGACTACATAATTTTCTCAAACTTATTTCAATTTGACATCTGGCTTGAACCTCACAGTAACTCATGATTTGTTTTTCTATCTGATGGAACTTCTTTAAGAACACCTTTAGTTTCCAGATTGAGCTAATTATTCCCTAAAGGAAGCAGTGAATTGCTCTACTAGTACCATTTGGCAAGCAAGACAAAACGATTAGCTAAGAAATTACCATTCTTTCCTGTTGCTTTTCCTTTGCATCACTGTCTGCTCTGCTTGCAGGGTAATCAAAATCTTCAGACTCCTTCTCACGATCCTTTGCTTCATTTGCAATTAGCTGCTGTAAAACCTCTGCCACTTCATCTTCCAGAGTATAGGCCTGACTCTCTGTGATCTGTTAAAATATTTGTGCAGAGTACTTATAAAATACTGTGCTTTTCCTAGATTAAACATCAATGTGAAACCTGAGCTTTGTAAATAGGTCGCTTTAAATATGCTCATATAGCCTCCAATAGGAAACCAAACCTGTTTAAGGCTTAACACAATGGAATGCAGCTTAAAAGTTGGAGCTGCAAGTGTGGCATTCCTATCTATATGTGTATACATGTGTGTATAGATGGAAATATATATGTTCTGCAACACATCTGTGTATAGTTGAATAACAACAACAGAACTGAGTAATATAGAAAGGGAAAAAAGCAAATAGCTTTCTATGGCATCATCAAAATGTTTTCTCTTTGCTTCTAACAGCTGTCACTAGAAGGAGAACTCTCCCATGCAGCTGTCCCACAGCTCCCTCTGTAATCAGCGGGTGCAGCATGCAATAGATAACTGCAAAATCTAGTGCAGAAAAGATAAGGTTAAGATTTTAAAATACAAGGGTCCCATATGGCAATGGCTAAAGCTGTTGAGTCGTCCAGAGGTCAGAGACAAATTGAGTCTTGCTAAAAGTCAGTAACAATGAGATGTATATCCTCAGTTACCCAGCAACATTGTATGCTCTTTAATACAAAAGTATTCAATGCAAACCAGAAGAGAAAATAAAGGACAAATGAGGGCAGGCACAGGAGGAGTACAATCAGTGAATGTTTTCTCAGCATCAGAAACATTCTGCAGTTTGGCCTAGTTTGTTGCAAAGCCATCACAGAACAACAATGTTATTGCAGAACTAAACCAACAAGCCCAAATGAGCCTAGAAATTTGCTTAGAGCCTGAATTCCATTCATTTTCACTGAAGTCAGCAGTAGACACAGTGTTCATCCAAATCGTTTTTTAAAAGAACATTAAACCAACCCACAAAACAGCTAAATGAAGTACAAACAAGATACTTACTAGTCCCAGATTTAGAAGTTTTGAAACAATCTTGTCAAACACTCCTCTATCATTTTCCTCATAAATTCTTGCGGCAATTTTTTGAACAATGTCTTCAGCAGTCAGAGGAGTGCCATCTAATTGATGGAGGCCATCTGGATCATCTGAAAGGATTACAGTTTAACTCTGTGCTGACTGTCCTAACTCATTTGGATTAAACATCTTGTAAAAAATATCTGCCCACATCTTTTACTCTTCAGAACAAAGCTGCACTTTTTAGACACATTAGGAATATACTTTGATACATACTACATCAGTCACAGTGAAAAGTTATATGTGTCCATTTTTCACATCTGAAAATGTCTTTCTGACTGGCTCTTTTGAAAGAGCAGAGGTGAATGTTAGGAGCATACTCTCCTGTTTATAGAAAGAAATTGTAAGAATGAGAGAACACTGCTCCTGTATCTACTTATATATATCCTCCTGGTATCTACTTTCATTGCATGGCCACTCAGATCAAATCAGGTAACGACAAACAGCACACAATCTTCTTGCTTGGATTTCAGCAAACAAACTTTTAATTATGCAGTCATTACTGATGGCAAATAATATCATCATGACAATGGGAAAGGGAATATGATGAGTGAGCTTTGGTCTGTGATCAGCATACTTTGATATAATTAAAAATATCCTGAGCTAAATGCTGCTTACAACTCTCAGAGGACTCACTTAAACTACAAATCAATTAACTACTCCTGTAACGAAAGCAAGTATTCTTTGGCCTTTAGTCATTTCTTTTAGCTTTGTGATGAGGAGAATTATCTAACATAGCACATAACATTTGGAATAAATACATGTGATTTAGCTGTATGTAAAAGAGGTTCTTCCTCTCAAACCAGAATAAATATATTTTCATTTAAAAATATGTCCCATTTTCCTTCCATCAAATTCAAATTGCTTAAAAACATAGCACAAATTGCAGTTACATTTTCCTCCAAGGAAGAAGATTGTGAAAATCAAAAGCAATTCTTTCACATTGTGTTTCAAAACCTAATTTTAACACAACAAGCTTCCACAACTGGAAAGAAATGAAATTGCAGCCCAGTAACAAACAGAGCTCATGTTTAGCAGCGAGGGCAACATTCATGATGGCAATCAGTTTGCAAGAGAATTCTAACCTAAAGGTCACCGAAAGATGATTATAGAATACCTTGGAATTTATAATCCAGCCCACTTTTAGTGGAGTCATAGTCATCCACAAGCCTGCGGTTCTTGGTGGAGTCTGCATCATCAATGGCCAGTTGCTGTTCATACAAAGAGCTTCTAATTGACTCCCTCTCCTTTTCATTCCTCTCTCTTTCTGCTACTGATTTGAGCAGGTTCAGGTCATCAACAAAGGAATAATTCCTGAACTCTGGCTTATTTTCTGGAAAATATATATCAATGCAGACATAACATAAAATCTTATATCTCTTGGAATACCATTATGAATATTGCTATAAAACCAAGAAAGATGTTTTACCTGTGGGAGCTATTTTCCTATTCTTGTCTGCCTCAGCTTCAGCAATCTAACATACAAAAATAAAACAAACAAAACGACAAACAGGCAGGAGGAATAAAATGTGTGATCTCTTAATGTATCAATATCAGCAGAAGCCTTAATGCCTGATTTTCACTCTTAGTAAGAAGTTTGCCTTAATAAGTAGAACAGCATTGAGCACTTGGTATTTTCTGTCAGTACCACCCATCCTCTGATCAGAATTGGACATTACGAGAAGCTGCTATAGACTTTCCATATAAAATAAATGCTAGTTACATTTTCCTTCTTCATTCCAAGCTCATGCTATATTCCCAGAGGATATCAATACAAAGGGGTGGCATATGTGTGAGCTGTTGGAGCCAACAACCTGATTTTGGAATTCTGGACAGAGAAACCCTATATGCCACTTCTTAAAAATTATTGAAACTCTATTTTGTATCCAACCCCACAAATAATCACTATACTGACAAATCTACTTTTAACTCATTTGTTATCCATTAGGATATTCATGGGTCCAGCACTCAAAAGGGACAAAATATCACGGGAATACCACACCAAAAAACCATGGTAAATGCCTTTTTGTTTTACTCACCTGTTCCTCCAAAGGTCTTTCTACACTTAATTGCCTGTTGTGTATAGCTTTATCTAGAATAAACACACACACATATATACTCAGTTATATGACACATAAGAGTACAAAGAGGCAGCACATGTTTTCTTAATTTATAGTATTCTCTCATAAAATGTGGTGTTTTAAATAGGGTGGCAACTGCTAGTTCTTGCAAAAAAAAAGTAAAATAAATCTGTTCCTACAAGAATGAGAAGACAATCTGAATTTTAAAAAGTCAAACATTTAACAAAGCATGATTGGGGCAGAGGGAGAGGTTCTGCAAGAGATGTCATAGAAATAGAGACAGACTCACCAAACCCCTTCTGATGAGAAAACTCACAAACAAATTGGGGGGGAAATGCTGTAAGAGATTGACTAAAATAGCAGTAATCGGATTGGCACAACCAAGAGATTAAAGATCTCTTCCATGCAGGATGCCAGGGGAGACAGTGAGCAAGAAAGACTTGTGCAGGAACCGCTGTAGAATGGATGAAAACATTGCTTGGAAAAGACTGAAAAAATTCAGAGCTTTTTCCTCTACCAGCACCTACCCCTTCACTTTAATATTAGATTGCAACTTCAGCGAGCGCCAGGAATAACGCTGCTTTAGGATCTCACCGCTTTGAGCCAAGCGGAAGGAAAGTTTTGACTTTCCTTTATCCATACCCTACAAAACTTTCCTCATCTCGCAGAAAACAGAGGAAAGGCGCTTACCTTTGCCCGCGGGGTTGGGGAAGCCATGCACTCTGCTCGCCAGCAGCGACA
>NW_008692186.1:0-2210 GCF_000695815.1 Acanthisitta chloris
CAGCCTTGCTAGCAGGGCTGGAGCAAGATGCAAGCTAAGTTGGTCAAGGATACAGCTGCAGCAGGAACGTGAGAAAGAAGGTAGTGAGATAAACAACTCCTGGGTGCGGAATGCAGAAGTTGAAGATAGTTAGGGGTGGAGAATAATGATTAGGCATCTTACGATTGATATGTTAAAAACCAATTATATTGTGTGTAAGGTGGGCTAGTAGTAGTAGTTAACCAATAATAAGTAGACAACCCTACAGTATATATATGTGTATCTTTCACAATAAAGTGTGCAACAATTGTAACCGTATCGGTATTTGTTGTACCACGGCAGCTGAACTCTGACTGGAGGGTCCCTCAACAGATCTCAAGTGCCTGCAGAGCTGACTCAGACACTCCACAGCACAAACAGCACGGACAGGCAGCAAGCACTGCACTCACTTTGATCTATGCCCCCCAGGAGCTCAGGTCACACACCTCCTCCTTCTCCTCTCAGGTCCACACACGACTGGGATGATGAAGGGCTCTTCCTCTTGCTTAGCACGGCACTGGGGAACAAAAACACCCAACATCAACACCGCAACATGGTCTGAAGACACTCAGTCCTGCTTCTTACCATGCTCACACTCAGGCCACAGCCATGCCCCACGTCTCCAGGAGTGATGAACAGACGTGCCAGGTGTCCACATTACAGGAGATACAAACACAACCTCTAGGAAAGAGCAGAGGAGCTTGACAGACAAGTCTGGCTGTTTTTCAGATCATCAGAGTGAAGCAGACTCTCACTGTGCTCACGCTGATATCCGAAAAGCCTCACTGCAACTTAGATTTCCTTTTGCCAGTGAAAGGTTTAGACTGGGCAATGGCCCTTTGCCATAGAATCATAGAAAGGTTAAGGCTAGAAAAGACCCCCAAGGCCATCAAGTCACACTGTTTCCCCAGCACCACTGTGTTCACCACTGAACCATGTCCCTGAGTGCCACATTCATCTCACTGCCAGCTGGGCTGTCACAAAGACACCTCTCACATCTGAGTGTGAGAAATATGTCAAAAATCAGTCCTGCACAGACCACCTGATTTGATAGGTGACAGAGGCTGCAGAGAGAGCAATAACACACCAACACATCTTACTTTGGAACTAGACTGCGTTACTTTTAAACAAGCCCCAAACATCAAACCCCTGTCCAGGGGAGAATCCCATCCCTTCACCCTACCTGAACCCAGGGCACAACCTTCCTCAAAAGCACCTGAGTGTCCCTCTGGTAGCCTGGAACAAGGACAGTTCAGGCAAAGGGCTACGGATCATAAAAGCAAAATATCACACACGTCTGGGCTCCTTTCCAGCATTTCCAAACAAAACTGCAGGTGGCTGCAACTGGCAATGGCAGGAGTCACCTTCCCAGACCGTTTACAAGCACAGCTTCCAGTACTTCCTGACGTCCCACACCAGACGCAGAAGCAGGAGCTGCAGCAGCGCCAGGCTGATGGAAGGGACATGCCGCTGGCCACTCAAGGCAAGGAGGAAGAGCACACAGAAGTCAATCAGAACACCCACAGCAGCTTTCCAGCTGCATGCAGATTTCCTCAGCCCAAATCCCTGAGGGGTTTGGGATGCTCAGGTATCACACACCTGCAGAAGGGGCTGGGCAGTGAGATGCCATGGGCATGTCCTTCGATGCCACTCCTGCTCGCATGCCTCGTCTCTCCCTGCCAACCTTCTGTCTTCTGCTTAACTCCAGCACTGCTGCTGCTTCTACCTTCTCAACTCCTAACACCTTCCAGAGCTCACACAGCCACCTTTTCCCCTCTTCCTCTTGCTGTTTGAAATAAACAACAGCTTAACCTCAGAGGTTTCTTACAAATCTTAGACAAAACCCAAAGTGCAACAAAAATTAGATTTTCATCCCTCGCATGTGATTCTTCAGACAAGTTGTCCCAACACAAACTATCAAAGAATCCCAAGTATTTCCCGATTTATCTTGTTCTCTACTTGACCTCTGCAGCCAAATTTCACACTTTTTGATAAAGACAGCTTTGGAAATAGAGCAACAAACATGTTCTCTGCTGCCTTGAGAGGCAAGGGCAAAACACAACCCTATTGTCCTATTCCTACAGACAGGAGCAACACTAAAACAGAAAATAAAGCTCTTCCAAGGAAATGACCATAGTATCTGTGCTGGTTTGAGCTGAAGTAACGTTAACTTTCTTCCCAGTGGCTAGTAT
>NW_008692186.1:2695-3662 GCF_000695815.1 Acanthisitta chloris
AGTGTATTAATTCCTTGTTTTGCTTTGCTTTTGTGTGCAGCTTTTGCTTTCTCTATTAAACTGTCTTTATTTCAACCCATGAGTTTTTGTAGCTGTTACCCTTCCAATTCTCTCCCCGTCCCGTTGTTGGTGGAGTGCGTGAGCGGCTGCGTGGTTCCTGGCTGCTGCCTGGGGTTAAACCACGACAGCACCTATTAGAACAGAGGGTCAGATGTGAAGATGGCAGGAGCCAGACCCTTAGTCAGCATTACATCTGGTTGTAATTGTGATATACAAACTGCCTGGCACTTCAGGCTGCTGAGACACTGCAGAGGCACAACCAGCATGAAGCTGATAAAGAACTGAAGTGCTCCAGAGCAGGCAAATGGAACCTCTCAGCTTTAGCACCCTGTATTGCCTAAGTTTCATGAGAAAGCTACTGTCATGAAGCACAGCACAGAAATGAAAATATCCTTGCTCTTCTTGCTACCTTAGGAAGGTATGGAATTGTCAGATCTAAACATATTACAAAAAAACTGCCCAAAAACATGTGCATTGTCGGAGGTGAATGTCAGGAGACTGTTTTTCATCACCTGTCCTGTTTCTGTGCCCAGCCTGCCTCGGACCTGGCAGGGACACCCATGCAGCTCTGACAGCAGGTGAGATGAACACAATCCTCATTCCCCATGCCAGGTGTGACCTGCAGCCCTGGGTCACCTGGAGCTGCCCTGTCTGAGGGGAAAAGCCTTCGCAGTGGGGCACTGAGAAGATTAGGAGGTGAGGTGGGGTGGGGGCAGCCTCTGCCCTCGGTTTCCATGACCTAATGGTGATTTGGGCTAACCCTGAGACACATACCCTGTCCCTTGTATGGGCCAATTCCCCATGTGTCAGAGGAGACACCACGGCCCTGTACTCGCTTTAACTGCAGTGCAAAGAGAGAGCAAATGTTTTGGAGAAGAGGTCAGTGTTACTGTAGTGACAGCTATAC
>NW_008692187.1:0-24287 GCF_000695815.1 Acanthisitta chloris
TATTTGAAAAGCTAATAACCTTTCAAAGTAGGGGAAAATTTAAAAATTGATGCTGGCATATTTATTAGTTTTAAATATTAGGGTAATGACCTTGAGTAGGTATGCTGAAAGGGAATATCTGTGAGATATGGTTTAAAGGTAATAATACATAATCTGTGCTTGGAATTACACATATAAACATTAAGACCTGACCAAATTAATAACTAAACACACTGATTAAAATTTGCATTTCATCTTGCACTGCAAAATTTTTCAGTATTTTGCCTTTTAAGGGTAAAATATAGCTCAAAATTTACAACTTCTATTAGACATGTTTGTAAGAGTTTTAAAATAATAATCATAAAAGATAATTAATATGTTAGGGGATTTTTCTTCCAATGAAATAAGTACTTTTTATCACTGCCACTACACAACAATTTGTACAAAGGGCTGAAAAGATGACAATATGTGTATACATGTACTAATATATAGGAGACGTTTTTTCATTAAATTTATGTTGATGGATTTATTCTGCTCTGGTGAGACCCACCTGGAATAGTGCGCACAGTTCTGGTGCCCTCAGCATAAGAATGACATGGAACTGTTGGAGCAAGTCCAGAGGAGCCCACAAAGTTGCTAAGAGCACTGGAGCATCTCCCTGTGAGGACAGGCTGAGGGAGTTGGGGCTGTTCAGCCTGGAGAAGAGAAGGTTGTGTGGAGACCTCAGAGCAACTCTTCAATCTCTGAAGGGGCTACAAGGAGCCAGAGAGGGACTCTGTGTTAGGAACTGCAGTGACAGGACAAGGGGTAATGGGTTCAAATTGAAGGAGGGAAAGTTTAGGTTGGATGTGATAAAAACATTTTTCACTCTAAGGGTGGTGAGACACTGTTCCAGGTTGCCCAGGGAGGCTGTGGCTGCCCCAACCCTGGCAGTGTTCAAGGCCAGGCTGGATGAGCCTTGAGCAACCTGATCTAGTGAGGAGGTGTCCCTGCCCAGGGCAGGGGTTGGGACTGGATGATCTCTAAGGTCCATTCCAACCCTTAAATTCTATGATTCTGTGATTCTGTGGTTTTACCTTTGGAAGAAAAGTCACCAACATTAAAGAATGATTCTTGTCACCTTTGTTGTAACAGTACACAGACTGTATAGTACAAGCCTGTCATGAATGTCACCATTAGAAAATATATGTCCCAACAATAATGATCTTTATTGCTGTCAAACACAGGCACATCAAATAAATTTAAACATACAATTGTATGTATTTGTGAATGTCTGATTTCATTCATCAATCATTGTCAAATAATATCTACATGCCAAGTCTCTCTGTACAGCAAACACAACAAAAATAACCAAACCTTGAAAAGAAATGATTATGTGACTTTGTGAAAATAGAGAGTGATTTGCAAAATAAAGTTGTTATTTTTCATAGCTGTTCAGGTCCCAGAAAAGTCAGCAACTAATTTTTTAGAGTTTGCTTCCACCTAAGGCTATTTGTAGCTAGAAAGTTTGGATTTGCTTATCACATAGTGTCATCTGGATTGATGGATACTATTTATTTGTAGCTAGAAAGCTTGGATTTGCTTATCATATTAGTGTCATCTGGATTGATGGATACTATTGCATAATGGCTGGGCTTCTTTTTCAAGACAAATGTGTGATAATAGATAGATTAGGTTAGTGAGTATACTTGGGTATATTATTGTTAAGGTCCAGCAATCTCTGTTCTGAATAGATTTCTTTTTCAAGGGTGTGGGGTATTTTTTGATTTTTTTTTTATTTGCTTTTGCTAAATGTAGAGAATTCCTCAGATTAATCAGGTTATCCTCAAGCGTTTTTTCCACCATATTCCATACTTTATTAGTGTCTTTGCTACAATCACATTTGAAATTTAATAAAGCTAAATCAACAACAACAAAAAAGATAAATACTGCCTTCAAATATTACCAGAATACATAGACATAATTAGGCAATGTCATAGATTTTTATAGGAGTCTAATTAGATTTAAGAAATTTTAAGTTAGCATTCTATAGATGATCTTTAAAACTGCATTTCTGTAGTTTGAAAGCTTTATTAGGTGACTATTTTTGCAGTCTGCATAGGTTCTGTTCTTCTCAAATTAGTACCTAGGTGACTATATAAAATTAAGTGGATGATTTATTACATTTTTCTTGCTCTAGTAGTGGCACATGGCTTCCTTCTTTCAATGCCTCTTTAGGAGGTAAATTGCAAGCTGGAGAGTCTTCTCAACATCTGAAAATTAATAAAACTAGGTAAAGTAAATACAGTTCAATAGCAGCATTCATTTTATTGCACTGTAGATTGCATTCACTGGAGGAATAAATATACATATTTAGCAGATTCCCTTGGGTAGAAATGTTCATCTGAAACCTGGCAGGTTTAAAGTTTCAGGTAGAAGAGTATTTACCACTGCATAAATAGTGTATTTGCTGTGTATCCATAACTTTCATGGCTGTGATAGTCCAAGATGAAAGCATGTTTCTGATGGATGTTTTCCTCCCTATTAATCTCCCTAAATATAATTTTTTATTGTAAGCAATATTATCCTTGCAGCTGTTAGTCATGATAGACTCCAGATTCCATGAGGTTATTTTACATGCTGCTTACAGTTTCCTTGTTTTGGAAAAATGTTTAGTGCTACTATGTGTAGAACTTCTAGATCTAAGTTATTGCTCATTCATATCTATCCTCTCACCTGTTGCCTCAAAATAATGATGCTTTCTCAAACTAAAATATCAAATCCATTAAATGCACTTTTGTAGCTAGAATATGTCATTTCCTCTACCAAGACTCCCTAATTGAAGTACATCTTTCTAATCTCCTAATATCACTGCACATTAGTGACCAATCACTGAATCTTGAAAGGTTTTCAATTTGAAAAAAATTAAGTATGTGCATGTATTTAAGAGAATAAAGGCAGGCAAAGCTTTTTCTATTGAGGCTGTCTGCAGTCTGCCCCATACACCATACATCTGATCCTCTTTCTTGCCCATTCATCATGCTGAGAAAGATGCTGAATGCTCACTTTCAAAAGGCCTTTTCTTTTTTCTTTCCTTTGGTATGTGTATGTGTGTGTGTGTGCAATACCTCTTCTATGAACATTTTCTTCTAAGGCCACTTGGCATGTCTTTTGATGATGAAAATACCTCCAGGCAAATGGCACAGAAACTCTGAGATGCAAATCTCCCCCAGAGCCTCATACTATGACTTTGACATTGTATACAAGACCTCAGAGCCATCTGTGGCCTAGAATGAAACAAACCAAAGCACACTCCTCTCACACACACCTTCTGTTTTACCTTTCATCAAACACAAAATGTAAAGTCTTCTCCCTCTCATTCTGCACTTGTCAATAATCCAGCACAGAAAACCTAAGAAGGCAACAACAAATGTAGCAGGAGCAGGCAGAGAGGGAGCTGTGGTAATGGAGAATGGTGGTGATTTCAAATGGAGCGACTGGAAGAGAAAGATACAAACTCTGAGATTATATTCACCGCTACTTTTAGAGATCTGTTTTCTTCCTATAAATGAAAAAGTGAGGTGCCATGATTTTGCACAAATTGTTATTCTGGTAATTTACTTACACAGCAGAGTGATTTTTTGAACGTGACATCTCTCTCACCACACTCATTTTTTCTCTCAAAAAGAAGTTACATTGGGCTGAAAACGACACCAATTTTTATGCCTTCCTGCTGGTGCATGACATCAGATCTAGATGCATCATTCAACAGAAATCAGCCAGTCAAATGGCACACTGGCATGTCACAATAAAGCTGTTAGGAACAAGGGGACATAGAAGTGCAGGACACAAATAGTCCATCCCCATCCTTCCACCTGGGAAATGCACTGAGGCTTCCATGGAGTTGTATGACATACTAGAGCAAAATCCCAAGCCTGTGCAAGCAGAGGTGTGATCTGTCCCTTCAAGGAATGATGTCAAGAGTAATGTCAAAGGAAGAAAGTCTAGTTTTTATTATTTGTTATATAGTAGAGCAAAGGTTGCTCCAAACCCTCTAAGTTTATATAAGAATATAAAATAAATAAGTGTTAGACTAATGAAAAAGAATGAAATTGAGAAAGTAAGAAGACAGCAAAATACCAGGCTATTTGCATCAAGCACAACATTGCTTTAACCTCTGGCCATTCTGTATCCTGATGTGATGTATCTGAGAAATTCCTGTGGATGACTTTGTAAGAGCTGAAAACAATGCTAAGTAGAGACCCAGAAATTTCTACTTCAGAACTGACCTCATTGAGCACAGGTAATGCACTTGGAAATGCTCAAGAGAAACCACTGCTGCAGACAGAAAAGGTCACACAGGTCAGACTTTTTAACAATCTGGAGATGTTTTGCATGTAGCTTTAAGGTAATCAATAACAATAGATCCTGTATATTCCACATATCCTACTGGGACCACAGGCCAACTGGATATGGGAATGAATGATGCAAAACAGGTTCATGGAGTCTCTGCTGGACCAGCTGAAGATGGTGTTGCAATAATCACTTCAATAGACTAAAAAAAAAAAAGTAAACTGTTTCTCTGAGTGTCTATGCAGCACAGACCTAGAAGTCCCAAACCCCTCCAAGGCTAGTGATGCTGCAATAAATTGTATTTGACTAACATCCATGTCACACTGTTTAGGAAATATATCACTATATGTAAACTTTATGCTCCTCTTTTCTTTTTCTTTACTAAACTCAGTCCCAGGTAGTCCCAGCATCTTTTCTCTGTTCATACATGACATAGCTGTTTCTAATGCACCTAATATTTAGGTGTTTGGGGTTTTTTTCCCTATAAAATGCTGAGTACTTTACACACAATTCTGTAGCTCTTGAGTAATCTCCTGTTATGCATTTATATCTACTGAAACTGCATCAATGTTTAAAACACATGAACTTCAGAATAAAAATACCCATTGAGGACCAAAGATGTTCCAAATGGCCAAAGATATTTCTAAGCATGAACCTAAATCTGTTTCTTCAGTAATAAACTCATCTTTGTACAGTCAGCAGATGTACCATATAATGAAAATAAATAAAATAAATGTATGGTTTTTCTTTTAAGTAGTATTTTCTCACTGTTGATTGGTTACTAGATTTGTGGGTTCTGGAGTCATTCTGGACATGAAGAAAATCAATTAGATGATGCAGTGCCTAACTATTTTAGTTTATTAAAATCACAAACATTTGCAGAGCCATTTCAGACTTGCTGTATTCATAGCTATCACAATAATAAGCTACAGCTAAAGGTATAGCTCTGAATAATTCAGGATGCAACTTTCTAATGGTTTCTGCTTTCTCATCTTTTTATTTCTCCTCTGCATCACTGCAATACTACTGTATATTTTCTCCTTTTCCCATTATCTCTTTCTTCTCTCCCGTGATTACTTTCATTCCTGTTGCTCTCCCTCACTACCTCAGACTATTAAAAAATGTGGGCATATTTTAATATATTTTTATGTTCAGTGTGGTTTTACATACTCAATAAAAAATTTATCATGCAAAACAAGATATGGACATAACAAATTTTGTTCAGTGTCAAAAGCTTATACTGTATATTGTCAACTATCCTTTCCTAGGTCTAAGTTGAAGAATATTTAATTTATTTCTGTACTATTCCTCTTTAATTGATTCTTCTTTTTTGCACAGTCATGATGCTGAACATATATTTGAGATGTTTCTATGTTAAAAGTAAATAAGAAGCTCTACTTAATGAGCCTTAGGAGTAATAAACCTGTAACATAAATTATATATTAAAATGTTAATGAAGGGCTAACAAAAAGGTCATTGAAATAACAAAAGCAAGAAACAGCAAGTTTAGTTGGACACTAAATGAACAAAAGAAGAAAAAATCCTTCAGCAGAAAAGGAATCTAATTTAAAATAACTGTTTAAGCATTATAGAATCTCAGACACTCCATGGAAATTTTACTATCAGTTTACATTTACATTTGGTGTATGAAAAAAATTTACTGATTTGTAGTTTAAAATTTGAGTGTTACCCAAATTTCCTTTTCATCCATATGCTTGTAATATTCAGTTACTTAGAAAGATTTATGTCTTGGAAATAAAGTCTACTTTCTATTACATATCATGGAAGAGTGCTTTTAGATTCTGCCCTTGCAGATACTCAATCTGTCTCTCTAACTCTCTTAGAATTTTATCAAAACTTCAGGTCTGAGAAATTGAAACATGCAAACTAGAACTGATAGAATTGCATAGCAAGATATAACTGCCTTCCAAACATATCAGCACAGCCTTTACCATAGGATTCTCAAGTTACTCACTACTGGAAATAAGCAAAGAAAGGAATTTTTTCATTGAGTTCCACAAGTTTTCACTGATAACTCTGTAGGACTAAAACACTATGAAACTATCATCATGTAAGTTGCAATAAACATGATTTTTATAGATGACAATTTGACAGAAAATGCAGCATTCCTCATTATCCCTAGGACCCTAGCCCACACCAGAACTACATGTGAAGAAATGTAGGCAAATGTTTAGTTTTACAGTGTGTATACAATCCCAAAGCATCGAGTTTTTCAGCTGAATAAACACACAGCTTTACCAAACTGTCACAAACAAATGAGGATGAGCTTTTCATTGTTTATTTTAGTCCTTTCAAAGACTTAAATTATTGCCAAAATGATAGAAAGTTTGTAATAGACACCTATGACTAGTCCTATACATTTCAGATACATATTTCATTGATTCTCTTGTGGCTAATGGTCATTGCTAATCTGTGCAGTAGACAAGTGGAAGACTAACATGTGTGAGCAGTCTGTACTTCTTTCAAGTAGATTTTGTAGCCACCTATAAATACTTGATATGCAGATCACAGACCTTACATCTTATACTGATGTATTTAACGAGAATAATTGTACTGTAATTGTGACTGTTTCCAAGGAAATGGTTTGCAGGAAAAGTAAGTTAGACTCATACAACTATCATCTCACTATACTCTGAACACATCTTAGAGCATAAAACATTTGTCTGTCATTCCTCCTTATCTTTTTTCAGACTTGTTCCTTTTAGTGTCCAGAGTATTAGAGCTGTTTTATGGTATGCTTGTAACTGAGGGGAAAAAAGACTCACTTCTAACTGACCAAAATACAGCTATTTCAGACAGATTTTTGAGATGTCTGTCCTGCTGTTACATTTGATCACACTTGCTTGTTGAAGCCCTTCTTGCTCCACTTGTTCCACAATAGACCAGGAAAAGGCCTATTACCCTAGCACAGTCAAGGATTTTGTTGTGCTAGAAAGCTGCATTCAATTTCTGGTGACACCTGTCTCAGGTAACCTTTTTCCAACTAATACAAAATAAAGCAGATAGATAAAATTATTTCAAGAGAAATAATATACTCCATCTGAGCTCTGAGACACCATTTAACCATTTCAAATCTACCCAGAGATTGATGTCAGGTTCTTAAACGTGGTGTAACCATTGCTGCAATTTTTCACACTGGCTGCAAACCTTTCATTCTGAGTCAGAAAAAAAAAATCACATTCACTTCTGAAATACAAATCACTTAGCCTGGAAGCTGTCAGATCAAAAACATGCAAAGATGTCTCTACTGTGCCCTACTGCAAAGGGTAGATGTGGCCTCAAAAATCATTTCATCAAAGTACCTAAGCAAATGCTTAACTTTAACTCTGTAACAATTCTCACTAACTTGTACAATGCACTTGTCATTAAACAACTGCTTTAAAAATTGACTCACCTGAACGAGCTCATGTATCAGGCCTGTAAAATGTATGAAGGGCTATTTGTACTCCCAAAATCAATGAGCTCATGTATCAGGCCTGTAAAATATATGAAGGGCTATTTGTACTCCCAAAATAATTATAGGAATGTGGCAAAATTTTGCTAGAGAAACATAAATATGAAACAGCTTCAATCTGTGTAGTTTTTATTATTACTACGACTTTTTTTAGGTGAGAGAATTCATAACCAAAATAAAGGCCTCTAAATTATAAGTACATTAACCAGGATATAACAGAGGAGAAGCACAGTAAAGTAGTATAAAGTAGTGTAAATAGCAATAGTCTATAAGAATTCTGTTAACCTGCCAAGGCAGAGCTAAAGACAATATATGAACATTTTGCATAATTATATGATCTGTGTGACCCCCAAAAGAGCAATGAAATTCATATAGTTTCTTGTAGTAAGGATTCAAGCACTAAGTTAGTAAAAGGATAAGCAGAAGAGATTACAAGGAATTCTGCATACATCCTGTGTTCAAATACATAGGAAAGATGTATTCAAAAATACAGATTGGGTTCAAAAATGGTGAAAGCACTATCAGGAACAGACTCCCTCATAGACACTTTGTGAGGTGCACTGCAGTACAGAAACATGCAGTATAAAGCAGGAAAATCAGAGAAGAAAGAGGACAGTCTCACTTTGCTTCTGATGTCTTCCAGTAATGAACTCCCTAGACTGATCTCCTGGGCCTCAGCAACCAAAAGTTATCAAGGATTACAGATATCAATGATAACTAAACAGCTTCAGCTCCATAATACTGTAAGCTCAGAGCTAATTTATGATATAAGTGCTAAGGACAAAGTTTTGAAAATGCAGTAATAATTGATATTATGTAAGAATTAGCCAGTAGCATAATATGTTAATGAATAACTTTAGTGAAATTCATGAACTTTTTATGTTTGAAATGTCTCATCACAGTTGTGTCTAGACACCAGATAGACATATATACTCATACATATTGGGCATAGAAGTTTATACTTCACCAGGCTAAAGCTAAGCTCTCTGCTAGTAGTACAATTTGTGCTTCTGACCTATTCACCAAACTTACAAACTCATAAAAATTGCAGGGGAGGGACAGACAGTGGAAGCTGCCATGAATTTTATTCTGATCCATTTACAAGTGCTTGTTCAAGGTAATGAAGCATTACTGAAAATTATAATGAGAACAAAACACTTGGAAACTGAGAAAATAACATGCACACTGCATCTTTGAACAGTTTCTACTTTATCTTCCCATGAGAATTACCTTTGTTTGTAACTTGAAGCACTTACTGTTTCATTAGAAAATCAGATTTAATCACTACCGTTTAAATTGCTCTACTAGAGTTATTAAAAGTTTGGGTTTGTTTTTCTTCAGGTGTTCAACATCACTGAAAAGTGTATTTAACGATTGTGACTTGTTAGGTTGCTACTCTCTTCTTCATTTTGCAATAACAATTAAATGTTCCATACCATTATCTTAAGATCAATTTAAATACTACATTTTTTTCAGGATGTTATGTGCTACCACTAAAAACACTATTCACTGAGCGTTGATGAAAAAGTACTTCTGTTTCACACAGAGTGAAACACACTGTAAAATCATTATGAATTTTGCCACAGAATGGCATATACTTTGCTAAAACACTGAGTAGCAGCTTGTATCAAGCTTCTTACCAAATGTAGAAAATAAATGGATTTTACAGCAAAAAAAAATACATATCTTCTTATGAATACTGTAGGTATAATTGAAGACATTACTCTTGACAGCTACTGATGACTGCCACTTACCTAGGGGTTACCACTCACACAGGAAAGCCAACCCTGTGAGCATTGCCAAGCTATTTAAGTGCAACCTCAAATCATTTTATGTTAGAGTAGTGCTGGGGATGGCTTGTGACAACTTGGCTGTCTTTGTCTAGAATATATTCTGTTTGAGGTATTCTACAACTTCTGCTACTGAAGCATTGGGATATAGTAGTGTCTTAAACTGTTCTTGTCTCCAAAGTGATGATGTGATTATGTTCTCATTCTTCCAGTCCTTGCTGGCAGTTGTGTTTTGATTTTAATTTAGTCTTTCCAAAGTTTGCCTTGTTTTTCCTGGTTGTTAATGGAAGCAAGAAAGATAATTGCACCATGTGATTTGCTACTTTTACTGTAGCTGCAACAGAAAGTATTATTAGTAGAGATTGTTAGTGCACAGACTGTACCTTTTGAATGCAATGAAAGTGCTAGTCTGCTCCTCTGCATTTCTTAGAGATAGGAGCACTTAATTCTGTTCTCTGTTAGACATAGTCTTAGGAAGATTGTGTTAAATACCTCTTGCTGACAGTAAAAATAAATTATCAAAAAAATAAAGAAGAAAAGGATGTTAGCTTTAGATTCAGAAGCTGGAAAATATGCTTTACTGAGAAAAAAAATAGCGTGGTCAGTAGGATCAGGGAAGTGATTGTCCCTCTGCACGTGGCACAGGTAAAGCCTTGAGTACTGTGTTCAGTACTGGGCTCTTCCTTTCAAGAAACACACTGAGATGCTGGAGTGAGTCCAGAGCAGGGCAACAAAACTGATGAATGGTCTAGAGAGTAAGTCCTATGAGGAGAGGCTGAGGGAGCTGGGGTTGTTCAGCCTGGGGACAAGGAGGCTCAAGAGAGACTTTATTGGTCTCTGCAAGTACCTGAAAGGAGGTTGTAGGAAGGTGAGCGTCAGCCTCTTCTCCCAGGCAACTGCAGTAGGATGAGAGAATACAGCCTCAAGTTGTACCAAGGGAAGTTCAGGACATCAGGATGATTTTCCTCTCTGAAAGGGTTGTTAAGCATTGGAATGTGCTGCCCAGTGCAGTGGTGGAGTCACCCTCCCTGGAGGTGTTCAAGATACAACTAGATATGACACTTAGTGCCATGGTCTAGTTGATGTGGTAGTGTTCGGTCAGAGTTTGGTGTTCTTTTCCAACCTGGATTATATGATACTTGCAAATTATATTTAACAAAAAAAAAAGAATATTATATTTTTGGGTCAAATTTGGAATTTCATAGCTTTGCTTATTATTTGAAAACATTATTGTTTTTATGAATTTGTGGAACCTATGCCAATGAAACCATGATATATTTTCTGAGTTGGCATACTACAAACCAAAGTGAGCATTTACTAGCTAATAAGTAACTACAGTGTTCTCTATTGTACAAATTGAATTATAACTTCTAAAGTAAAATACTGTTTTCAGCAGCAGACATTCAAATCCAGTGTGACTCCAGGTTTGTGTTTTTAGCATTTTATGGAAACAGCTTGCTTTTATTTGCATACTGGATGAAGGATTTGAGAATGCACCCTAGAGCTTTATTAAATTTGCTTAGTGGAATATTATTACAGAACTCTTTTATTAAAGAGCACACATTACGGTATTTTAGGAAAGAGCTGAAGCAATAACAGTTACCAGAAGTCTTCAACGTTTATTAAAAAAGCAAAAAGACTCAATGTCCAAAATTAATGCAGGAAATTATTTGGCTGCTGAGATTACTTCCTGAAAACACTTTGGAAACTCAGTATCTAGGTTTGTTTTGTTGGTGGTTTTTTTTTGGTTGGGATTTTTGTTTGTTTAGTGGTTTTTGTTGGTGGGTTGGGTTGGGTTTTCTGGCTTGTTTTTATGTTTCCTTTCTCATGCATTGGTAATGGATGTGACAGTCTGAATTCTGACCACTTTTTGCAGGTGTCTACATCAGTTCTTTATGACTGAATTGTGAAATTTTTTTTATCAGCATCTACTGTAATTACTAGAAAATAAGAGGATATGTTCAAAAAATGTGTAAGAGCAGTGTGGATAATATAGATATATAAATACAAGAGCAATTAGCAAGTGTCAGATTTATGGTCAGTCTTAGAAAGGACTTTAAGGAAGAAACCTCTTTGTGTATGAGGCTCTTTATTGTCTACCCTTCCTCACAAGGAACTCAAGTCCCACATTGCCTGAGTGTTGCTTTCTATCTATTCTACACTTTCAATCAAGCTGACTTGCAAGGAGGGATTTACACTTCAAAAATTTAAAAAAAAATAATAAAAATTACTCATTCTCAAAGGACCTCCCTGAAATATGAACCTTCCCAAAGCAGACTTCCCTAGCTATCCATGAAGTAGATAATGCCTCTTCTTTTTAGGATTTATGATCAGCATTCAAAATGCCCCAAGCAAATTTTCCTTTAATAGGTCTCTTTAGAGGTGTGAGAACTAGAAACCAGAAGTCTGAGACTTTTATTCCCTTCCAAACTTAGATTGCTGTTTCTCTTGACAATAATTAGTTTTGCTTAGTTGCAAAATGCAATGAAAGTGATATGATGGGTACAGATGCTCAGCATTATTAGGTATCTTGGACTACTTATAGGTACACTATGTATACCCAATTTCCAAAGTGGAAATTCTGTTTTAAAAATTGTCACATTATTTTTCCCCCAAAATTAAAAACAATTAAAAAAACTTAAATGAACATTAATTTTTCTATAAATACAGTGGATTTAAACAGGACTAAAATTATTCATATACTGTTTGAACTTGAACTATACAAATTTAAGCTTATACAACACTTGAATTATAAAGTAACAAATATAACTCAAGTAGTTAAACTGCCTTTCCCTTCAGACATTCTCAGGAACAAATAATGTTAAAAACATTTCTGCTTCTGGAAAAAATGATGTGAATGGCACAGTCTAAAGTAACTTCAATTCTGATTCTCTTCCATTGTTTACATACATGTATCTTAAGTATTTTTTCGTTCTTCTTCCAAAAGAAATCAAGAGTCTGTTCAGAGCTAGCAAGAAATGAAGGATAGTGTTAGTGAGTGTTATTCCTTGAGAATCTCAGTGCCCAAACTTCTGCATTAAGATCAGTTGGTTTTGTTATTGGTCCTATAAATCGGATATCATATTCAGCTTCAGGAATTGATTCCATTTTTATTCTGCATAAAACATTTGGCCTGTAGACCACTTTGATTATTCTGGATTTACAAAAACAGTTGCTAGCGGCAAAGAGAGTGTCAGTACTTGAGATGTTACTTTCAGCTCATTTCTACAAAAAAGGTTCTACATATAGTCAGACTCACTGTCATTTCCAATCTTTTCTTATATTCATCTTCCAGCTGTCATTTCCATGCTTGATGAGCATCACTGCCACACAATACTTTGCTCACAGCCACTAAAGGCCAAATATCCCCTTTCCATACCCAACAGGATTCCTATTGACTTTGGTGACACTGGTACTCATCTAAGGAATAAAGTTTAGTTCATTGCCTCTTACAGTCAACAGTCAAAGAAAGTTTACCTTGTATTGCTGTTAGGTCTTTTTCATATGCAAAATCCTAGTGCTATCAAGACCAAACACTGTATTTCTTCTTTTATTTGTTCTTGCTACATTTACCAAAATTTATCATATACTCCACTACAATTATTTTTAATTCATCTGCTCAGAAACTTCAGCAATATTAACTGTTTGTAATATGAAGTATTACATTTGAAATATTAGATGTATATATAAAAATACTGAGTTATTTGTGTGTTCGTAAAAAGTAAATAGATATCTTCCTCACATATTCAAACTTCCTAAATTAAGGTGTGAGGCATCTTAAGTAGTTCAAAGAAATCCCAGAAAACTTCAATAAGCTTTGAATACTCAAACTAATTATTGAAAGGCTAATTGTCTTGAATCATTAGGGCCACATCTCTGTAAATCTGCATGCTTAGCTCTTGTCTACATGTACAGTTAAAATTCCTGTACAGACAGGTGTTCATCTCACTAAAGCTAATTTTTTTCCTTTTTCCTTCCTTGGAAATCATTTCTGTTCATCTCTGTTGATAAAGATGTTCAAAACATGTTATTCTTAGCCCTTCTCTTTGGCTGTCACTGATTTGCATGCAGGCCTTCCTTTTTCATTTTACTGAGATAATATTGTTTGTCACACTGATTCAATACAGCAGGTTCATAAAGTATTTTAAGATTTGGAATGAAGTAAAGCACCATATAGAAGAGTCTATTTTTCTGCATTGAATTTGTATAGCACCTTAGGCACATAAATTCTTAACTTTGTACATTAGTTATGCACCCAAAATTAGATAGGATGGATATGAGTCCCTGTATTAATTTTCATTATCTTGCCTGTCTTGTACTGCTTAACTCTTTCAATTGTTTGTCTGGAAATGACAAAATAAATGATAATTCTTCAATGGTATTTTTTCCAGATTTCATCTTTACCCCATTTTTTCGTATTCTATTGAATATAGCATTAAAAACTTCACTCAATGTGGAAGACTCTGCTTCCCTTGCTCTCAAAGACAACTGTATTCTGGATTTCCCAGCTATCTTTTGGACTTTATTTGCTTTGTTTTCTTGAAATAAATGTTTATAAATGAGAAAGAAAAAAGTCTTTCTTTGTTGTTTGTTTCTTTTGTTCATTTTCTGTTTTTATTTTTTAATCAAAATCCAGGTATTTAATAAATGTCATAGGCACTTAAATATTTTTGAAGGAGCGACACAGTAGTCCCTTACTTTGTTAAATTTGCTGGTTTTGCTCAAATTGAATAGACACTTGACTAGAACACTGATCAAAACCAAAGCTAGTGTATATTAGTGTGGTAGGTTAACCTTGTCTGCATTGCAGGTGCCCATCAAAGCTGCTTTCTCATACCCCCTCTCAGCTGGATAAGGGAGAGAAAATATAACAAAACAAAAAATCTAGCAAAACAGGTTCGATGAGGGAAATGAATTGAACTTATTGATTCAGATTACATTTGTTTTGTTGTTCTTTAAAGTTCCCATTGTAAGCAAAAAGTGTATGGTAGGGAAATTTCTTTTCCCTTCAGCCTATCCAAAATACAGAATCTTCCCATTTTTTTCCCCCATTAAGTTTGGCTAGATGCTTCCAGATTTCTCTCTATAGCACTGTCTCCTTTATGCCTTGAGGTTATCACTGTAAAGCTCTTCAATCCATTTCTCAGCAAATTTACTGTTTGGAAAGACCCAGACTTTCATTCATGGGATGGAGGCTTTATGTCACGAAGGAAATAAAACTGTTTGATAGCACCTGTTCTATCTGTTTTATATCTGAAATAAACTCTAGCTCAGTGCTGAAGCATTTCAAAAACATCTGAAAGTTACTGTTGCACAGGCCCTGACTTGTGCTTAGGCTGTGCTAACCATGTGGGAAAGATTTATGTATATTTGCAGATTGGGCCGAATCCTCAAAGGCATAAAGCAAAAGGAAAATGCAGTTGTCTAACACTTGTCTATGGAAAAACAATGAATCTTTCATATGTAGATGGAACAGAGTAGTTTAAAAAATTGTGGGAACATAAGAACACCTTAGCAAAGAAGCAAGTGTGTGGAAGTTGATTTATTTTGCTGTAGATCCTAAACCTACATTTTTTTTCATATTTTATCATCACGTGCATACTATATAAATATTAACATATTTACATTTCAAACAAGTTGTCACTGGCAGAAGTGTATTGATCTGATAACAAAATGTGAGCCATGACACACAGAATATGATAGTACATCTGCTGGGTTGGGTTTGGTTCTCCCCAATCTTGTCTGTCTTAAATACACTGAGGCAAAATTCTGTTTTTATGTAGGTTTATGTAGGTTTCTCTATGGCTTGCATAGAATGACAGAGGACTAGAATGTCACTTACTCAGCCTATCTAAGGCAATATTAGCTCTAGCAATGAACCTTCCAATAACTGTTTACTTAGCCTTTTTTTAAAAGGCATCTACAGTCTACTCATATTAAACTATTGCAGTGTTTCATTATTGTTGCCATCAGAATGCTATTTTTAGGCTGTAACCTGAATCTGCCTTGCTCTGCTTGAAACCCACTTAATATGAACATAAAGAACATTTCATTCCCTTCCCCCTAGCAGTAGCCTCTGATGAACTGGGAGAGCATCAACATTTCTGTACTCACTCCTAAGTTTTAGAAATGAAATAAGTTCCTTTCTAAACCTGCCCTCATGCATTCTGTTTTCTACACAACTGCTAATTTACATTACTCTCCTTTGGATCCATCAACTGATCTCCTCTGGGGCAGTGTCCAGATCTGGACAGATTTCCCCATCACAGACCTCAGCAATGTAGGATGGAGTTGAAGATTCTCTTTCCATACCTTGCAGACAGGTTTTTTTTCCAAATTATCTGTCAATACATGGATTGGGTTTGGGTTTTTTTGGTGGTAGAATAAAAGTTTGATTTATGTGGAGCTGGATTATCTCATATTAATTTCTGTGAAACTGCTACTTGTCCTTATCCTGCATTTATGCAAGTGACTATTCTCAAGTACAAAATAAGTCATTTTCTTTCCTGTTGAATTGTAGCTTATATTTTTCAGATTATTTCTCCAATTTCTTTAAATAATTTAAAATTCTAAGCCTTGTTTACAACAAATGCTCACCTCCTCCAGGTTCACATATTTTGAAACTTTAATCAGGTTATTCTCCATTCATTTACTGAAAATACTAACACTGTTCAGTACAGGTCTCTAAGGAACCTTACTGATGTTTCATTTTAGTGGTTTTTAACAGTTAGCAGCTAACTTTAATAGCTAAAGTCTTTAACTGTGATTTTCTTGTAATTTTTACACATATTCTGTAGTAGTCTCATGAAAATACAATTTCTGACACTACTGACATAAATCACCATATTAAAAGAAAATCACAGGCAAGAAAAACAAATTATCAGATACATGTGAGAACAAGTCAACCTTATTTTACTAAATATTTTCCACCTCTAACCACTCTATTGTCTTAAAACAAAGCCAAATATAGTAATGTATATACAATCAAATATGAGCTTGAATACAGAACCACTCGGGTAGCTTGGAGTAGTGAGATTCTGAAAATCTTGTAGCAGTCATCTTTCAGAAATATCAAGCATAGATATGTGTGAAGTGTAGAATTAGGATTGCAGAATTTAGTTGATCATGCAAACAGTAGTTATTTTTATCAGAATTTAAATGAATCTGCTATTCACATGATTAATTTCTCTATTTAGACATTTGGAGTTTTTTAGTTTTTTTTATTATAAGACTAAAATATCTTTCAGATATTCAACCCGGATCACTGCTCTGTTATTGCAAACTCAAAAAAACAACAACAACGACAAAAAAAAAAACCAAAACCAAAAAACCCTCAAATCTTTATAGACAACTTTTATCTTCTTCAGGACATTTTGCTATCAGGACAGATTTCCACTGGCTTGGCTCCAAATCTCTGCCAAGCATGCATACAAGGGAAATGGGTTTTCAGTCTTTCCTTGATAAAGACTTTTAAAAAGAACTTAACTTTGTATTTTATATTTTAACGTGCTGAGATTTCAAAATCACAAACTAGTATTTTAAAGCAAGTGTTTATTACCCCTCCTAAAAACTTAATGCAAATAGAATTAACTTCTTGGGGGTTTTTTCAAGATCAAAACTTATTGCCAGTGTAAATCAACAGCTTTGTGTGTCCAAGATGAGGTTTTTTCCAAGGTTATATCTTAGAGATACTACCTTAAGAGCAAGAGTTGGAAGATAGAGAAGAAAAATAAACATGTAAGCTTAATCTGACTTTCCAGAATTACCATATAATTGCAGAATCATAGAATGGTGTGGGTTGGAAGGAACCCTAAAGATCATTTAGTTCCTATCCCCCTGCCATGGACAGGGACATCTTTCACTAGAATAACTTGCTCAAAGCCCCATCCAACCTGGCCCTGAACACTTCCAGGGATGGGGCATCCACATTTTCTCAGAGCAACCTCTTCCAGTGCCTCACCACCCTCACAGTAAATAATTTCTTCTTAATATATAATCTAAAACTTCCCTCAGTACGAATCCATTCCATCTTGCCCTGTCACTACATGCCCTTGCAAATAGTCTCCATCTTTCTTGTAGGTTCCCTTTAGGAACTGGATTGCTGCAATTAGGTCACTCCAAACCTTCTCTTCTCCAGCCTGAACAATCCCAATTCTCTTACCCTTTCCTCACAGGAGAGGTGCTCCATCCCTGCAAATAATCTTGGTGGTTCTCTTGTGGACTCGCTGCGACAGGTCAATGTCCCTCCTGTGCTGGGGACCCCAGAGCTGGATGCAATATTCCAGGTGGGGTCTCACCAGAGTGGAGTGGACAGGCAGAATCCCCTCTCTCAGCACCTTGCCCTTTTAGAAGAAATATCTGATCCTAGTACATATCAGTTTAATACTAGTTTAATATTTAACAGATTTTAAACTATATATATACCTTTTACAATATGTTTCTTACTACAAAATATAAAACATCGATTACTTCCTGTATAAGAGCAATGAGGTTCTTCATGCAAAGCTCTTGTTCTGTGCTTTAGGTGAGGTTAAGTTATTAATGAAATTTGATTGGAGTATCAACAGCTTCAACATTAAAAGGCAAATTGTGATCTACTGTATTTTACTTTAATTTTAAATTTCGGTTTGCAATCCACTGAAGTAAAACTTAAGAGAATTTTTGTAAGACCTCCTTAATAGGGTTGAAAATGAATGTACTAGTGGTAGTATTAAAGGCTTAATGGCCAACAGGTATATTGATCAAGAGCATGCTTCATTAATTCAATTCTCTGTTTGGCTCTTAGCTACTTCTAAAGGCTACATCAGTGGAGGCTGTTTTTCTTTACCCTCATGACAGCTGAATATTGTTCTGACCTTGTAAATGGCCTAAGAATTTTGCACAATATTCATATATCTCAGGAAATGATACCACAAACTGAATCTTATGTACAGTATGAATTCATACAGAATTTCTAAGAGACTGGTACAAATAAAATACAAGTTCTCTAAACTTAAAATTCAAGGAAAGAATAACACATCACCTAAAACTAACAAAGGAATCTATTTGAAGTGGTAGGTACAGTTTTAATGTCTAGTATTTTACAGATGGTGGGAATTTAAATGCTTAACTTGTAAAAGAATGAAATAAAATTTAATTTACAATGCTTCTTATGTTCATATAATATTACATATTCAACTTCCCTAGGGATTCATGCTTTAAATTTGCTGTGTAGAAGAAAAGATATGGATGATTTACTTCTTTTTTCTTTGTCTGTTTTCCAAATGGAATTAATCAATAAATTATGTTTTACATTGTATTTTAAAAGGAAGCCTTGTACTTAAGTCCTTATTAATTTTTTTCAACCTAGAAAATATTTGTCTTATGTTAATCACAAAGGTTTAGATCCAGATTATCAACTGATTTAAATAGACTCACTAACTTGAAATCAAAAAAAGGCAGTGTACAACTATGACAGCTGTGCTAGTGACAGCCAAGACTATGAGAACAAAAGAGATTCGTAGAAAACATCTGCTGCATAAGCAATGTCAATGGAGGAGACACAATGGTCCATATATAGAGCTATCAAGATTAAATGATGGAGTGACAGCTCCAGGGGGAGAAGTACATATGAAAGATTATCTTAAGAAAAGCTTTAAGTGATAACTGATCAACATTTGTGAATGCTGCGATGTATCAAAAGCAGAGATTCAGGAATATAAGAGTACAAGGGCACTCATGGAAGGTAGAACACTGTACTGCTAGTGAGATAAAGAGCTTTAGGAGACATAAAGCTAAAATGGGATCAAGAGACCAGAAATTTCTGGGTACTGTTTTCCCTTTTCTATTCATATTCTGATCATTTTGGGTAAGAGATTATGTATTTGCAAAGTGTCCTGCTCAGTATCATTTCAGCCTTGTCAGTGGGTATTTTATTTCCACTAATTGTACTATTTATTACAGCTCAGTTGGTTCACAGCTGACAACATAAAAAATATCCTCCAGTGATGGGCCTACTGAACAGTGCCCCATGCTTCCTTTACAGCCTATATCAGACATTAATAGAGAAACACTATTACTGAGATGTGCTGACATCATTGATTAGGCTTTTGAACATACTAGAAAGTAAACAGAAACATTAATTTTCATTTTAAACTCCATTAGGAATATGAGTGTAAAACGAGTCTGGTGCCTGCAGAATACAAGTGGAGATTTCTTAATAGAACAGCAGCCATTTATTTTCTGGTTTCCTAGGGAAACTTCCAGAAGAGATAGTAAAAGCACTTTAAAAAAAGAGATCATTTTCCCAACAAACTATGCATTTCAAAGATACTTCTTTTTAGATTGGGTATGCAATGTAGGAAAGGAGAGAAAATAAGTGCCATACTTTAATCAGTCATTGGTAAGGTACCACTGATTGTTAACAGGTATTGTTATGTCACACTCTGGTGGTTTTTATACACAGAAATAATGTTGATAAGGCAAACTTATCTGTGACCAGAGCCCTGGCTCTGTTGAAAACGGTGACAGTTTTGTTATTTAATGAAAACAGAACATGTTTCTACATCTTATGGTATTTGCCCATAATGGCCATATGCCAGCTATGAAAAGTTCAGGTCCAGCTCCTTGGCTAGTGCAAATCTCAGCATAACTGAGCTGGGATCAATGAAGTCAAAGAAAGTGAGAGGAAACATAGAATATGCAATAATAATAATAATAAAAAGAGTGGCTGTGGACAGTTTCTGCTGTGCCTTGTGTAGCAGGGCTTTTTTTAGAATTGAGTATTGAAGGTTTTAAGGTTTCTGCAGCATCAAGAAGTTCCTTGGTTATGGATAATGACAATGCTCAATGTTGCCCAAACAATTCTGTTGTTTGTGTCTCTCGTTCTGATAATGATCTTGCACACTCCACTACGTGCAAAGAGTTGGTGCAGATATTTCTTTTGTCATCTAATGTGATTATAGCAATATCACTGCATCTTATGTATGTTGTGGGGTTTTTTTTTCCTCTTACACTGTGTTTTCAATACCAGCTAATTGATTAATTTCTGAATTTGACAAGACAGGCCATGTTTGGAACAAGCTGCTTCTATATTTCTCATTTTGTCATTTTTATTTACACTGTCTTTATTCCCTCTTTTCACCTTCTGTTTATTCCTACCAAAATAAAATCCCTCATGATTCCTTCTGTTATACATAAATCACCTTTGAGAAATATTTCATGTTTTCCTCTTCTCCTTTATGTTGCTAAAACTACTCACTTTTTTCTCTCCAGTGAAATAGGCTTCTCAGGGAAGTTGTCATGGCACTAAGACTTTCAGAGACCAAGGAGTGGACAACACTCTTAGTCAGATGCTTTAGTTTTAGGTAGACCTGTGAAGACCTGCCAGCTGAACTCAATGATCCTTGTGAGTCCCTTCCAAGTTGAGATGGTTCTACAATTTCCTCGAAACCACCAGTAGCTCTTTGTTAAATTGCTTTTGTTAAAATTACCTTATTTGTACAGTCACCATGATGACAAAGGAACTGAAAGGTTATATTCTGTGTTTGTGGTAAATTTGATGCAGGGTTTTTTAGGTTTTTCAGGCTGGTGTTGGTTGTTTAGGTTTGGGTAGTGGTTGTTTTGTGGTTTTTTCAGTTAGCTTTTCTTTTTGGTACACAGATGATATAGTTCATTAACAGTTTAAATCTCAAGGGGAAAATGCTTTCAGCACCTGAATATTTCCAGAACATGATCACAGAGAATAACTAGCATATTGCCTGTGTGAATAAAGGACATTAGCTCTTTATGCTAGGTTATTAGCTCGGTAAAGGGAAAAAAGAAAGTAGAATTATTTCTTTAAATAAGTGATTAAATGTATAATATTAATATAAAAGATATAAAGGATAGGAAAAAGGAACTAGAGCAATTCCTCAAGGAACTCTTTTTCTCTAAGATGGCAGTAGGAAGGAAGAGTTTCCATTTCACAGAGTATATTTAGAAAAATGAAGCATTTTTCAGCAAACATTATCTTATAGGTCATGTACTGCCACAGCTGATTTAGAAGTAGGTGAAGATTAAACTATTTTTACTTATCAAAGGGCTTGCATATTTCTTATGACTTAATTCCCATTTCATGAAAACTGAATTAGTCAGAAGGAAAGTAAAACCCATTACTGTGTTAGTCTATGTGATGTGTTGGCAGGTGCTCATGGGAATCATTTGTTAAAACATCAGCAAAGTAGGTTAGAGCAATTTCCCACCTCCTTTTGGAACTCATGTAGTTTCTGTCTCATAATAATTATCATTGCTGCTTTATTTTTGCCTTTTTTTTCCAGCTCATGAAGCTAGAATGAACTGCTAGTCACAGACAACAATCATCCTCTTGATATTGAGTAATAATTGGGAGCTGATATTGTAAGATCCTTCACTGTGAAGAAGTCTATTTCTATTCCTCCACCAGAAAAGCAGCCAATAAAGCAGTGAAGAAAAAGAATTATTTAAAAAAAAACAAGACTAGGGAAAAAGCTTTGTATTAGGTTTTTGGCTGGCAACCAGAAAAACATGATTACATTTCATGGAGATAAGTGGAAACAATGTCTTAGATAATCAAGATGAGAAGTGATACACAAGAAAAGGTGTCTTTGAGCCATTATGCAAAAGAATCTACCTAACTTTGAACAGGTTGGATGGTACAATCTAGAGAAGTGGCCAAGCCTGAACTAATACACAGAAGATGATTTAAAACATCAGGAAGATTTTAGGGTAAAATCTGGCTAAAGAAAACAAAAAAATGGGCAACCAAAAAAAAGACAGCAAACCAAAGAAAGTTATGATAAAACTGATTTTAGTATTAAATATATGGAAGACCGTGAGTAATTGAATTGAAATAAACCCCAAACCCTTCCCCTAGTGTTGGAACAATTTCTTCACAATTTCTTTAGAGAATATTTTTACTCCAATATTTTTGATATTTTTGTGTGGTTCTTTTTGTTTCTTAGTTGCTTTGTGGGGTTTTTTGGTTGTGTTTTGGGTTTTTTGGTTGTGTTTTGGGTCTTTTTTGTGGTTTTTTTTATACAGGGCACAGGAGGGAAATGTCACCAAAATGAAGTGTCTTTGTTACTCTCTTCCTCTACCTCTTCACAGAATATCCACAAATATTATAATACCAGGATAGAACAGTGGAAGAGTGATTGCAGTGACAGGTGTGATCTGTAACCATATCAAAGAGATTTGTAGGAGGCACATTTCAGACAGCTTATTCATATAAACAAAAGGAAGACTGGGCAAAATTAGTAGCCTCACATTGTGTTACAGCACATTTTTCACGAAAAATTAAAAAATTAAGCAATGTGAGTCAAAGATGATGAGAGGTTAACAACAATAATAATTGAGTGAATGAATGTGCATAGCAGGAAATTTTGATATATGTTTATTGTACTGAGTGCATTCTGTCTCTAGCATTCAGGGGATTAAACTCTATGTGCCTTGGACCTAAAATTAAACAGTACAGAGACTTTACATGGCATGAGAGTATAAAATATTGCATTCCTTATCATAATTTCTATGAATACATGTAGGGTTTTCTGTATATTTCTGTGCTGAAGTATGTACTGTTTAGATTTGCAAAGGGATAATTAAAAAAAAATATTAAACTATGCCTCCTATGGGTTGCTGCAGACTTGCTCTTCATTCAAAATGAGATTTAACTGGACTGGAAATTACAAAATCATTTAACAGTTTGGTTAGTTCATTTGATACAGGTGGGGAGAGATTACACAATCGGTCTCATCTGGCTGTCAGAAAGGGTTCACAGATAAAGTGTAGAGGTGAGAAACACACTGACAAACAAATTTGGTTTCCCTGAAGACATTGCAGCTGTGGTATGACCAGATGTCCAGGTTTCAGCTGGGATAAAGCTAATTTTCTTCCTAGTAACTGGTACAGTGCTGTGTTCTGGATTTAGCATGAGAACAGTGTTGATAACATACTGATGTTTCAGTTGTTGCTGAGCACAACTTGCATCAAGTCAAGCACTGTTAAGCTTCTCACACCTCCCCACCAGTGAGGAGCCTGGGGGTACACAAGAATTTTGAAAGAGACACAGCCAGGACAGCTGACCCAAACTGGCCAAAGGGATGTTCCATACATATGGCTGATTTGGGGCTCACTGCTTGGGAACAGGCTGGACATCGGTGGGCGGGTGGTGAGGAATTGCTTTGTGCTTCACTTGGTTTCTATTCTCAAATTCTTTTATTTTTATCATTATTTCCCTTCCTTTTCTGTCCTATTAAACCATCTTTATCTCAACCCATGAATTTTGCTTTTTGTTCCTTCCACTTCTCTCCCCATCCCACAGGGCCATGGGGGAATGAGTGAGCATCTGTAGAGTGTTTAGCAGCCAGAAGGATTAAAACAGGACACAAGAGAAATAAAGGGGCAGGATTTTTAAAGTCTCATGTTTGATTTTTAAACCTTGTGCAGTTTTCTGTGGATTTCCCATTCTATAAATGATTGATTCTGATGATTTAAGGATTATATGTTTAGTGAACAGAACAACATAGATGGACATTCTGTGCCCTCTAGTCCTATAACATCCTCAGAGGGCTCCTTTTTGATACCATAGGTAATCTTAAATCTGAATTTCATACCTACAGGAAGTAGAGGTGGATATCAGTTTGAGGTTTTTAGCTTGGTTTTTTAACCAATGTGTTGGATTAACCTTCCTGGTTGCAGAGTGCTCATCAAGCCAC